>NC_030995.1:188736-265849 GCF_000149955.1 Fusarium oxysporum f. sp. lycopersici 4287 | reverse complement strand
ATGGAGTACAGTACTTTGTTCAATTCTTCGACCGAGTCGTCTGCTACTACTGATATGACATTGCTCTTGTGCGACTTGAAGAAGGGATGATTGACAGGGGTTGTTCTGTAGCTTGCTTCTGTGTGTCTTGTGTTGGATGATATATTTACTCTGCTTCTTAGCTTTAGCATTGATTCAATTCAATTCCCATATTCATATCGTCATGACACCTCACTCCTCCTTCTAGGTTTATTTTCTCTTCTTAGGCTTCAATGTTAAATGCGATTACCAAGCGACGAGCCGCGCGGTTCATCGCCAAACCCTCCGATTCGCCTAACCCATGATGGAACTGAAACTCCGCAACCAAAAGTCCGCTTATTCCTTATTAATCCACCAACATAGATCAATGATGTCGACCGATCGCCCGAAATATCCGAAATGATATACTTCCTCCCTCTTTCTTTCTTTCCTTTCTTTTGTATCTCCTACACTCTCTAGCGACCATCTGCCCTGATGACGCAGCGACTATAGCTTCCAGTCACCGATCAATGCGACAACGCCATAATCATGCCGTCAGCACAATCCTCACACGATGATCCAACCGACCGACGTCCCGATGTCAGCTACGGCTCCTTCCCAGCTGACACTCCCCCCCAACCCTCAAAGCCAACACAACCCTCCACACGCGCCCTCGCTCCCGATCTTCTCCGCGGTCTCCTAATGCTGCTTATGGCAATGGACCACATGGCCCTCGCCCTAAACACCTGGTCCCACGGCACAGGCCGCGAGACAGAAATGGACGGCGTCCTCATAAGGCGCTGGAATCGCACGCCCGCTTACATCATCCGAACGTTAACGCACCTCTGCGCCCCAGGGTTCACAATGTTGCTTGGGATAGGCGTGGTGTACCTTGGACGATCGCGGAAGAAGCTGGGGTGGTCGAGTGGTCGTATTGCGAGATACTTTTTCATAAGGGCTTTTGTGCTCGCGGCTGTTAATGTGGTGCTGGGTTGGGTTATTACAGTGGGAAAAGTGTGGTTTATGAATTTTGTGCTGTTTTCGTTGGCGGTGGATTATTTACTTGCGGGATTGCTGTGGGTTGCTATGGACTTTACGGAGCCTTGGCTTGCGAAGCGTATCCCGAGGAAATCTACCGACGAAACTGAAGCGCTACTTGGAGGAAGTGAGTCTTCGGATTTTGGAGAAACTGTCTCTTGGCACGTACACAATGCCCTGCTTGCGGTGCTGGGTGTGGTAACGATTTGGTGGAATATCTGGCTCTCACCTACACACGGGCACTGCACCGTCAACGACCATTCATCTTCTCTGACAATTCTATCAGCTGGTCAGCCTGGACCAGCAGATAGTCCTGCTATTTCTCATAATCCCTGGTTTGGAATCTGGTTCTGGACTACGTTGACGGAGCGCGTTCAGTCGGTGTTTCCACCTATGGCCTGGGTATCATTCGCGATACTAGGTCTCTTATACGCTCGTATCGATGTTGCTCGAACATGGAACTCTCTTGTCGCAGCGCTGTGCAACACAGCCGCTGGGATATTCTTCCTCATCATTTTTGTCCTCACACGTGTGTTACACTTTGGAAATCTCTCAGAAGGCTGTCTCCAAACACCCGAGCACATCGCGCATCCCGACCAGAACCAATATCTCGTCTCAGTACAGTCCTTCTTCTATATAATGAAGTATCCACCCGACGTCGCATTCTGGGCCTTCACCTTAGCCGGCAATTTATTCCTACTAGCTTTCTTCGGCGGCATTCCTACCGGTATTGCTAAGCGCTTCACGATATTGTTAGATTTCGGTAGAGCGGCGTTGTTCTTCTACCTCGCCCATTTGTTCTTTGTCTTTATCTTTGGTGGAGTCATGGTTGATTGGTTTGGTCATGAAACTGAAAATCATGGACAGATGGATCCGGACTCTAAACGAGGGATTGACAATGTTTTTGCGTACCTTGCTATTTGGGGGTTGTCGATGTTGTTGCTGTGGCCATTGGTGAGGTGGTATGGTAGGTTCAAGGCCACCAAGCCAGCTGACTCCATTTGGAGGTTCTTCTAGATCTCTGTATAATTGTTGTCATAAAATATCATAGACCTTGTATAAGATGAATTCAAGATCAATTATTGTAACTAAGTGAATGAAATTGCGCCCTATGATGCAGATCCCAGCAGCTCCCTTATCCACCAATCTCGTAAGCTTACCGTGCCATCCCCAATGGACCTAGATATCGGAGAGGAATTTATGGATTCCTCGAAGGATGCCCCTGTTCCGTCCCGATTCTTGTTCACGCTCATCGTGGCTTCGACTAGATCTGTCACTTACATCTTGACGCGTCTCCAAGCTCCGCTCAGACCTTCGCGACCGAGATCGATGACGGTGATACGATCGCTTGCCATGGTTCTTGTAATGTGTAATTTCATCTCTTAAACTCCTCAAATTCTTGCCAAAGTGCTTGAGATTGTATAGATCCCTGATGAGTTGCTCGACTCCATCTTGAGTCAGAAGCGCTTCCGTCTGGTCACGAGGAGCATGCATGTTTTCCTGGATCGTCTTGACAAGCTCGAGATGCCTGTCTCTGTCATCTGTCAGACCTCTGAGCTTTCTTTTGTTCGCATCGACGTTCAATCTGTGGTCCTTTCCAAACTGGATCTTGCCTATCTCAATCTTGATGAGTTGGTCGTAATACTTTTCAGTCGCATCATTGAAGGCATTGGCAGAATGCTCTCTCAGATACGCAACAAACTGCGCCGTGGCCTTTCGTAGCTGTTTCTGTTCGCTTCGGTATTCCTTCTCAAGTTGTTGAAATCGCTCTATACCCTCTTGTCGTAGTGCCATATCGCTTGCGTTGTCTCTGAGGCGCCGCTCAACGTCTTTATCCTTGACCTTGACCTTGCTTTCTGTCAGTTCATAGAAGAAATGCATGTGTTCCTGCCAACTATGCTTGCAATTTTTACAAGTCTTGTCTTTGGTCTCCTTGAAAGCCCGGCATTTAATGAGTTCTGGATGGCCCACACACTCTTCGGTAACACCTGGTAATCTGCAATCTTCGTGACAAATTGACTTGTAGAATGGGACAACCTCGCCGTTGGAATTAGACTTGAACTCGCAACAATGCTTATTCTTGCATACAGTACGAGGCTTGTCGAGCTTTGTAGGAACAACCTTGATCCTTTCCAGATGAAGTTTCTTTCGTAATTCATCTCCCGTCAGGCGCATATCATTTAACTCTGCCATCTTTTCTTCCAGAAGGCTCAAATTCTTTCTGATCTCCTGAGAAATCTCAACCATGGGAATCATCAAATGACAGAGCGCTTCGCGTGCACCTTTCCATGGTGAGCGTTTGCCTGATCTCATGTGGTCTGAGGTTGTCAATATAGGAAAGTAGCCTCAAAGTTTCTGCTCTCGATTTATCCCAACTTTCCTGGGAACTTCTCTCGTCTTCGCCTCTGACACCTTGAAAGTACGCAGCCAGGTAATGAAAGCTTTTCGCATCAAAACTGTACGAGTTTGCGCGGCATACCGTTAGTTCAACAGTTGTGTTATTTTTCAGGTAGCTTTGAAGTGGTTTGAGAGCATCTCCTGGTGCATAATTGGAGATGAGGGTATGTGTGAATCCAAAGACGACGTTTGCAACAGCGCTGCGATGGAGATGGGACAGTAGCTCCCCAAAGCAGAAATTAATTGTGGCGGTCAGGCGCGCTTCGTTGGTCTTGAGCAGGATCAATATTCCATGAAGCTCTTTGTATCTTTTCAGAGTGTTCATGATGTCCTTGATGTTCTTATTATCTGTTTCAGGACCTCGGGTGTCGCCGATACCTGGAGTATCGATTATGCGGTATTTGGTATCATTATATGTCACTCTGTAAACTGATGTCCTCTGTGTCGCAGAATCGCCGGTGGTACCGTCGTGTTCATCATCTCCAGAGCCGACGCGGATCGTCCGGCTCTCAAGTTCCTGATCTAGGTCCGATGAGTTCCAATGACTGACTGAAAAGGAACACGGGACCTTATACTCTAGTTTCAGGGCCGATTTCGCCTCATCGAAACTCTCAAACGTCAAGAAATTGACGAAAGAGTTGATGAAGGTTGACTTGCCAACGCCAGTCTGTCCCAGAACCAGGATATTGCGACAATCAGGCCGTTTTGATCTTGTCAAGAGTCGATAAAGTTCATCCGTGTGGTATCGATCGAAACCGCGTCCGTGACTATCGCTATTGCATTTGAAGTCCCATGAGTCGTAAGCGACTGAACCACAGTCGCAGTAGATGCAGTTGTTCGTTGACCCGAACTCTAGAGGAGTGTTGCAAGTGGCGCAGGCCCATTCACGACTCAAGTGAGAGTCACAAGATGGCCCAGGACAGGGGATCCTGACCAAGCGGCGCTCAGCCGGTCTTCGTGTACCAAAATCCATCTCGCCCGGATCACAACGAGCGATACACCTTTGTGGCTGTTGCCGGTGCTCTGCTTGTCTGGTAGGAGACCTGCGTTCTGCTGACGTATCCCGATACTCCGAAACTTCAATCACTGGCTTCAACATTGTTCGTATTGGACCAAAGATTGGGGCTCCCAACTCTCTGTACTCAGAGGGGGCATCGCAGTCGACTATAAACACCTGGTTCTGGGTCTGGGGGTTGTGAAGGAACTCCCTCAGAGTTGTGCAATGCTCATTCCATGAGCTTGAACTCTTGAGCACAGCATTATTGAAAAGGAAGCGATATGGAGGAGGATCGTGAGACAGAGTGCGTTCGTTGATGCAAGCGCCATTGAAACCGATATATGTCGCTCCACTATTGAGACATTGCTCGATGAATCTGAGCTTGTCGCTTTGCTGACCAGCGATCATAGAGATCTGCCGGGCAGATGATTCGTGATCGGCATATAGGTACTCGAGACGATGTTCATGCACTGTGCCATCTTTGATACTTGCTACAGTTCTCTGCAGAGTCATCTGGAGATTTTTCCGAGATGTTTCAAGCAGAGCAATTGATGCATCGACTTCGTCGATGTGACTCCTTGCAAGATATTGTTCCCGACCCACGAGCGAGTGTCTGTACTCTTCAAGCTTCTCTGTACAAGCATTCCAATTATCAAAAGGAATAAAGAAAGGATCGATGTTGGTGATAGCTCTCAGGGCTTGGTGAGGGCCCCCACCAGGCATGAGATGGCGGAGGACTTGTATGGGATGTAAGGTGTATTCCATGGGGTACCCTGCTTCGTCAGGAGTATGTGTAATCTGCTGCGGGCCCAGTTGGACAAACCTGCACATAACAGGCAGGGTTTCTTTGCCAATGCCACGATCCCTCTGGATGTCAGTATAGAGCTTGAACTCATAGTCGAGTTCAAGTCGCTGGCTTGCCAGATCGTTGCTGAAGTCGAGCGAGTAAATGGAATTGACGATAGCGTTCAGCTCCATTAAGTCTCTCTGAAATGAAAGTTTCAGGGCTACTTGTTGACTCGGATCTGCTATGCGGTGCTTCATTGTCAGAATGCTCTGCAGTCCCCATCTGACACTGGTGACCACATGGGTACTGCGAGGATCCGGCGGGAGAAACATTGCTGGAGCCCCTCCAGCTCTAAACGCCCCCCTATTAATATCAAGAACATCTTTATATGTATTGAAGAAATGACGAACTGCACCGCAGAGTGTATTTTCATCTACTGTACTGTCTTTCAGAAAGTTGGCAGATCCTTCGAGGTTGATTGAGCCGGATAGAATGCTTGCTGCAAGGTTGTCATCAACACGCATTGCTCTGAATCGACTCGCATGATCGGAACCTTCAGCCATCCAATTCTGGAGCTGGTCAGAGGGTGGGAGGATACCTCGCAAGACGATTCCTCGTGGCAGATTCGGTGGCAAGATAGAGGACTGAAGGAATTGGTCAACCCTTGCATCGTAAAGCGTGCCGATGGCAACCTGCTGGCCAAGTGCAGGTCTGACAATCTCAGCCATCTCGTCTCAAATAAAGACGAATGAAGGTTCGGGTGAGTCGCTTTACAGTGGAAGAGTCTGTGAAAGCTTGAGCGCTTGAGGAGAGTTTCGCATCCTTGTGAGCATAAATACTTCGATGAGGTCGAATTGACCTGGCAGACCAGTCCGCCTACAGGGAGAGGCATCTGGACAACCGTTGCGTACAACAGGAATCCTGGAAACCCGCTTGTCAAACTGATACACCAAATTCACCGCCACATCATTAAACGTCGTACCGTGACTGGTGTTTGTCACCGAGATAAGGCCTTCTGACGCAGGTTCCCAGGATTGAGTGGTCCTTATTGGACCATCCACCAGCGGGGCCAGAGGCTCAAGACGGCGCGAGGTTTCTCACATTCCTAGGTAACGTTGAGGTTGGCAGCATACGGGTTGAAACGAATGGCAAGTTATGACCTTGGGAGTGACAGAACCTCACGGGCTGCCTCTGGTCAAGAGGGAGAGTAATGTGATTGGATTTCGGGGGAGCATTGGCTGTTGATCGCATGTGTTAACTGGCGCCTCAATAGGCAGATGTAGAAAGATTCAGGCTGCCTTGAGTAAGCTCGGCTGCATCGCGTGCGATCTGTGACAATTGCTTGTGTGCATCGCACAAAGCACGAAGCTACCGTTGCAGCTTTGAAGCCCAAGTCGGAGTGACCGTGACCTTTTCCACCTGTGAGCCAGGCGCAAAAGAAGAACTGGCTAACAGAGTTCAGGCACCACAGCCCCCCGACACAAGTGTTGAGCGATCTCGAAATATAGATCCTGAACTGAGTTCTGGTGCGTGTCGGATGGCCATAGGGTGTTCAGCATGCAAGAGACCTGCTAGTCATCAGTTCAATCGACAGCCGGATGGTTATTTGGCGGCGAACCTAACACCGTGTATTGCGGCTCTTTCATCATGACAAAGGTGAAGATATGGCAATCACATACGGAAGCATTATTGAAGCATGTATCAGCTGCGTATTGCTTGCATGGGAAACTTTCGCCGATTCATTGGCTGTGTTTGAGATGAGAGTTTCGGAGACATCTTGCTACACCATGGCCAAGGATGCAGTTGTAAAAGATGCAGATGGTGGTGAAGAGGTCATATCTTTGTCAAGGCCATGCGTTTGCTAGACGGAGAGATTGGAAGGAGCTACAACAGGCTCTTCATCAGACGAGTGCTGTTTGTGTCAGCACCTCCCGTCGTTTGTTGACTTGTTTCCAAGTTGAGCTCAGGATTGGGGACAGTCAATTACGCCATCCAGTGCGTCGATGGGCTGCTCCCACACATGGATGTTACACAGCGAACGCTCAAATTTTAACATTAGCAATAGCACATTTACCGCCAAACAACCTTCCATTTCTTTATTCACCATGTACTTATACAATTGGCCAAACGATGTCATCATGAGTTTACTTTCCAATCCTTTTGTCACTTCTCTTCTTGGTCCAACGCACAATTTGAGTTTCTTCAGAGTCTCAAACTCCTCCCTTCCGCATAGGAAAACCGTCACTTGGCAGTTCTAACTCGCAGGCGCCGTTGAAACCATCATTTGACTTTTAACGTGGAAAGGCGCTGGGGCAGCAATCAGGGACAACGGTCGGTTGAGTGACGCAAAGGTTCGAAGGCAACTTCTCAATTGGGCTCAAGATGAAGCCAAACCCATCTCAAAGCAAAGCAAGCTCATATGCTCCTGCAAAAATTACCACAACAACTCCTTCTTCTTGATACACGGTCTCCTCGTCGGTAGGCGCATGTCGATCAAGTCCAAACGTGATGAGTCAGCAACTTCACCAGCGACCGACTTCGGCCGCGAATAGCCACACAAAACGGCAAACCCCACACCAACGTCAATTCGATCAAGGATTATTTTGTCGCATCTGAATCTGAGCCAGCCCGCCCACCAACAATCCCTTCATCACGCCCTCTCAACCTCCTCTACTACTCCCTACAGTGGTCAATTGGGCTCGCTCCCTATCGGAATCATGCTGTCCGCTACCTCTTCCGCCCTGCGCACCAGCGCTCGCCGCGTTGCCCCCCGCGCCGCCGCTGTCTCAACCCTCGTTGCGCCCGTGCCCAAGATCTCCCTCGGCCGAAGCTTCAATGTCGCACAGGCCCGATGCCTCTCTTCTACCGGTCGTTTGTCCTACGCTATCCAGACCAACCCCAACCCTCCTCTGGGTATGAAGAATGCCTCCAACGATTCTCCCTCAAGAATTGGCCTCATTGGAGCTCGTGGCTACACTGGTCAGGCTCTTATCCATCTTCTGAACAAGCACCCCATGATGGATCTTCGACACGTTTCTTCCCGTGAACTTCAGGGACAAGAGTTGAAGGGCTACAGCAAGCGCAAGATCATCTACGAGAGTCTGTCTCCTGAGGAGGTTGCTCAGCTGGACAAGGATGGCAAGGTCGATGCCTGGATTCTGGCGCTCCCCAATGCTGTCTGCCAGCCCTTCGTTGAGGCTCTGGGCAACAGCAAGAGCTTGATTGTCGATCTTTCCGCCGATTACCGTTTCGACGAGGACCAGAAGACATGGAAGTATGGTCTTTGCGAGCTTCAGCCCAGAAGCCAGCTTGCCACAGCTACAAGAATCTCCAACCCTGGCTGCTATGCTACTGGCTCTCAGCTTGCTTTGGCTCCTATTGTTGAGCACCTCGGTGGTATTCCTAGCATTTTCGGTGTCAGTGGTTACAGCGGAGCTGGTATGTCACAACTCGTGCGGACGCCATGTCTTGCGCGCAGCAGAACGCAGAATAATCGGGACTCGGAAGGCTAACAGTGGAACAGGTACCAAGCCTTCTCCCAAGAACGACACCAACAACCTCAAGGACAACTTATTGCCTTGTAAGTGCAAAGAGAGAGGACATGGGGAGAGAGGAAGCTAACTTGTAAAGACTCCCTCACAGGCCACATCCACGAGCGAGAAATTAGCCATCACCTTGGTACACCCGCTGCTTTCATGCCCCATGTGTAAGCCTGCTACCTTTCACACCATGTCACTGAAGACTGACAAATTCAGCGCCTCTTGGTTCCGCGGTATTCACCTGACCGTCAACATTCCCCTGAACAAGGAGATGACATCTCGTGATATTCGCCAGATCTACCAGGACCGATATGCCGGCGAGAAGCTCGTCAAGGTTGTCGGTGAAGCTCCGTATGTACCCCAAAGTACTGTGGTTATCGCATGAACTAACGTCGTAAAGTGTTGTCAAGGCCATCCAGGACAAGCACCACGTTGAGATTGGTGGCTTTGCTGTCGACAGCACCGGCAAGCGTGTCGTCGTGTAAGTATCTTCAACCCAGATCCGATGCGTCCACTAACTTGTTGAAGATGCGCCACCATCGACAACCTCCACAAGGGTGCCGCCACACAATGCCTGCGTAAGTTCCGCACTTAACATCACCGCTATTCGTCTAACAACAATGCAGAGAACATGAACCTCGCTCTCGGATACGACGAATACCAGGGAATCCCCATCTAAGCCACCAACACCACGGCGTATTAGTCGCTCCGATATCCACCATAGAGAACAAGTTCAACACACCACAGAGCAAGGGACGCGCCAATTCCAAAGCGGTCCAAGCAAAGCATCACATATCTGTACTGAACTCCAACCATCATACCGCTATACCAGTTGCGGAGGAGAGGAAAGCAAGCATATTTAGAACATGTCACGTCTGGGGAAGAAGACATTTTTTTTGTTATGATACAAATACAATTCTAGATAGAGGCTGAAAGATTAATAACAGCTACCTTTCCTGAACTCCGCGTATACGTTCCTGATAAAAAGAAGATCTAAATAAGATACATGATTGTAAGAGATGGCGGTGGAAGTGAGGGTGGAGTTATGTGCTCTTGGACTTCTTCTTGGAGTCATCGACCTTCTTGTCATCGCTACCTTTTGAGCCAGACTTTTTATCGTCAGCTTTCTTGTCGTCCTTGGAGCCCTTCTTCTTATCATCCTTCACCTTAGGGGTCTTGGTCGCATCATCACTACTCTTTGTCTTGGTTGAATCCTCCTTCTTGGTCTTGGTGGTCTTCTTATCGTCGTCCTGCTTGGACTTTGTCTTGGTAGCTTCGTCGCTGGCCTTTGTTTTGGTGCTGTCTTCTTTCTTGGTCTTGGTCTTGTCGTCCTTCTTCTTGTCGTCGTCGTCCTTGTTCTTGCCGTTTTGCTTCTTGTTGTTGGTCTTGAAGTACTTGGTCTCATCATCACCACCATCATCATCGTTGCCAGAGGTTTCTCCCTTCTTGAGAGTGCCGATTCTGGTGGCTGGGCGAGTGAAGATGGTGACTTCGGGATCACCTTCAGCACCATTATCAGAACTATCGTCATCACCGTCATCACCGTCATCACGCCTGTCGATGCCACTGCGCTTTGAACCGCCGGTCTTGGGGTTGATGAAGCCAGCGACGACACCATTTGACTTTGAAGAAGAAGATGAGCCACCAGGTGAGAACTTGATCTTGGTGTCGGCGGCGTTCTTGTTACCAGACTTATCCTCTGGGCGAAGAGCATAGCCAGCCTTGGGTGCACCACCGGGGGGAAGAACCCAGGCTTCAGCGCCCATGATGCCGCTGAGGCAGACTGTCAAAGCGAGAACGGGCTTCATTGTGAAGTTTTAATGAAATGATATAGAGAATAGGGAATGGAGCGAGTGTGTTTGAGTTGAAGTGTTTGTTGAACTGATCAAACCACAACATTACAAGATAGCAACCAGTACTTATATGTCAGTCATAGGTACGATGTGGTGAGATCTTGGCAATGAATTGATCGTCCCTTTGGGAAAAGTTAATCACCAATGCAGGAACGCTGATCAGGGCCGGGACTTGGCATGAGGCTTGTCCGATAAAACACGGTACCTTCTTTCATCTTGGCCGAAAGAGTCTAGCCACAGGTGATCTGGGCAATCAAATGCCTAAGAACCCAGGAATTTGAATAGTTTACATACCAACTATGTATGTGGCGCGGGTCTGGGGTTAGTAGACCATGACAATTAACTCTATTTAATGGCTGATCAGCGCCATGTTGCCATCCCTTTACCCATTGCGACAGTTCCTGGAGTTTATATACTGAGTTATTTGTATTGTTTTAATGAGTCCTTGACAAGGTTGGCCTCTTCCGATCCGCCACGATGAGCGAGGTGAGAGTTACGTTCCTGGGCCGTCTGGCTCTGGAATGTTAGGGACCACGCGGGAATATTGGTTCGTTCGGGGGATCTGGATCAGGGTTTTAGTTTGAGGTATGACAGGTGGATTATTAATGAGACAGAAAGCCTTATTGCACGTGGGAAAAGCTTGGTGTTGCTCCATGCAGGGGACCATCTGGGACTGCCCGGAGTGTCTCTGCAAACGCAGGAGGGAATTAGATCTCGCCTTTAAGTATAAGCGATTCAGGGATCTTTAGACATGCATAATTGGGTGGAATATTGGAGGAATCGCTCCAGGGCACAACAGCCTGAGAATGTAGCTCGTTTACATTAGTAGTCATTTGTGTCATTCAGGAGAGACAAGTTTGTAGATGGCTCAATTTGAACTCGTCCTTACCAAGGCTCAAAGATTCAAGGAGGTCGATTTCAAGAATAAATGAAAGAAGTGAGTTGAGGAAGAGACCACACTTGTAGTCGCTTAGGTGCCTTGCGGATATGCCTTGCGGCCTGCGATCCGGCCAAATTGTGTGATGTTGGCTCTCTCATGGCCTCAATTCGGGCCAACATCAAGGCGCGGGCAATGAAGTTAGCCAACGGCGTCCAACAGTGGTTACATCTTGATTGTGATTCATGCAGATGAGTGAATGGTGTGAGTGGTCGCAAAGAGTGGTCGCAAACATGCAGGAGGCCTTCCATCCTGTCATCAGAATAAAACAGAGCCTCGTCCGACCAAACTCATCAGCATCATCTCCTCCTTGCATCAACACCACTGACCCAACGAGCAACTTCATCAAAATGAATCCACTTACCTCCATCCTCTCTTGCCTCGCCGGCCAAAACGCCCCAACTCAACCATCGCCCCAGGTCAGCGAGATCAACACAAACTCAAAGCTCATCACCGCCCAACCAGTCCCCTACTCCGACGACGCAGCCTCTCAATTCGTCTCCATCATTCAAACCCACACTGGCACCCAGACTGAACTGCATCATCGTCTCAAGCAAGTAGTTTCCACCAATAGCTGGACGTCAAGCCTCGCCGAAGCCATCGAGCGTAAGATCGAGAAGCTCTTAAAAGATGGCGCACAGCTCTCTAATCCCATGGCTGAAGCCGTAAAAAGAGCTACAAACACTGCTTGGGAGTTTGCGAAAGAACATCCTGTTTACGCTGGGTTGATTGCAGCGGGCACGATCATTGCTATCGGTGTTTTGGTGGAGTTTGATCTTATTTGGGTGCTGAGAGCGCTGGGGTTTGATGAAGTTGGACCGAGACTTGGTAAGTCATTTTGCTTTTGACTGTGGTAAAAGTGAAAGCTAACGGTCTATAGGGAGTTTTGCGGCGAGATGGATGAGTAGCCTTGAGAAGGTGCCCAAGGGCTCGATTTACTCGTATCTTCAGCGGCTTGGAATGAAGATTGCTAAGTGAAGTCGGGTATTGAGATGGAAACCATTGAGTAATACCCGTAACTGCCAAGTCGGTTTAGCGGAAGCATTTACTTTTCACTCATCAGTCAATTCAACAGACTGTCATTTTCTTATAAGCGAAATCTGTAATCAATTCATTGGTTGCGCTTAGACGAAGGCTTTCATGGCGTTGATAAGCTTATTTTATGCTCGGTGACATCTATCAACTGTGCTCCCTCCGCTGAATTACAACACCATGTGATTACCCCGAAATCTGTCGTGAATGATGTAAAAAGCGCCCTCCAAAGATCAAACCCCGGACATGCACACCCGAAGATCGGCGAGAGGCATTATCACGACATTATCCCCTCCAAATTTACCCCGCCATTCAAAAGAACCCCTCCCCCACGTCTCCAAGTGTAACATCGGGCTTGACCCGAGGTCTGAAGGAAAGTGTTTACATCATAAATATTATGTAAATAGGTCCTTCTTTCCCCCGACTTCCACTTGTTCATTGTGCTTCGAATATTGTTGCTTGCCGTTCTGTGAATAATAACCATGCCACTGCCTACGTCGTCGATTTATGAGCCGCCTTCGGCTGGCTTCACTGGCTTTCCTTCCAGGAGGAGCGTTGTTCATAGCACGGAGGGTATTGTAGCGGCGCCTCAACCTCATGCTGCGAATTGTGGTCTTGAAATTCTGAGAGCTGGTGGTAATGCAGCTGTAAGTTAGCATCCTTCATACCCACGAGTCAGTAGCTAACAGACATCAGGACGCAGCTGTGGCAGTTGGTACGTCAACATCACGACAATAATAGGCACTTGTGAGCGAGGGCTAATGAAGAGCAGCCGCGGGCTTGAACGTCACAGAGCCTGTGTCCACCGGCATCGGTGGTGACATGTTCCTCCTCTACTTCGATGCCGCCACAAAGCAAGTCAAAAGTCTCAATGGCTCCGGCCGCTCAGGCTCAAAGCAGACCATCGAGAACATTCGCAAGAGCCTCAACATTCCCGACGGTAAAGTTGGCGAAATCCCAACTCATCACGTTCACGCTGCTACTGTTCCCGGCGCTGCAGCTGGCTGGGTCGATACCGTTGAGAGATTCGGCAGTGGAAAAGTTAGCTTGAGCCAGATCCTCGAACCAGCGATCAAGCTAGCTGAGAATGGGTTCCCTCTTACTGAAATCGCTTCTCACTCTGTAAGTGTTTTTCTTGTGAGTGTGGGGTTTGGGCTGACTTGAGATAGTGGCAAGCTCAAGAGAAGCTTCTTCGTGATGCTTCCCCCAACTTCGCAGAGATGCTCAAGAAAGACCCCTCCGCACAAGATGGCGTGAGAGCCCCTCGTCCAGGTGAAGTCTTCAAGAACCCAACTCTCGCTCAAACATTCAGAACTTTGGCGACGGAGGGTAAGAAGGGTTTCTACACCGGTCGTATTGCAGAGGAGATCGTAAAGGTTGTTCAAGACCTGGGAGGATATCTCGAACTCGACGACTTGAAGCACCATCTCGAAACCGGCACTCAGAACACAGAGCCCATTTCCGTCAAATTCCGCGGTCAAGGCCTCACAGACAAAGATCCCAACGGCGGTGTTGAGCTCTGGGAACATCCCCCCAACGGCCAAGGTATCGTCGCTCTCATGGCACTGGGTATAATCGAACAGCTCGAGAAACAGGGAAAGATTCCAAAGTTTACACCGGAAGATCATAACTCTACGGCGTATCTCCACGCTATTATCGAGGCTCTACGTCTCGGCTTCACAGACGCAAGTTGGTACGTCACCGACCCGGACACCACTAAGGTTCCCACCGCTGGCATGATCTCCCCATCATACCTCGCCGAGCGCGCCAAGATCTTCTCTGCTTCAAAAGCCCACGATGGTGTTCAACCCGGAAACCCTGATTTCGTATCCCCTGCTCTTCAAAGCAGCGATACAGTTTATTTCACTGTTACTGACTCCGCTGGTAACGCTGCTTCGTTTATCAACTCCAACTATGCTGGTTTCGGAACTGCGATTATTCCCAAGGGTTGTGGCTTCACACTTCAGAACCGTGGTGCGAATTTCTCCTTGGATGAGAAACATCCTAATAAGCTTGAGCCGAGAAAACGACCTTATCACACGATTATTCCCGGCATGGCTACGAATATTAGCGATGGATCCCTGCATTCCACATTCGGTGTAATGGGTGGATTCAACCAACCCCAAGGAACCATCCAAGTTTTACTTAACCAAGTCCTTTTCGGTCTGAATCCTCAACAGGCTCTTGATGCACCACGAATCTGCATTGGAGCCGGTATGCCAGATGAGGGCAACGTTTTGGACTGGACTGTTCATGTGGAGGAGGGTATTTCTGAAAAGACTGTTGACGAGTTGAAGAAGTTGGGACATAATGTCGTAGTGCTCAAGGGCTGGAAGAGGGCTATGTTTGGGCGTGGGCAGATTATTAGATATACTGTTGATCCGGATGGAACGCCGGTTTGGTCAGCTGGTAGTGATCCTAGAGCTGATGGTGCAGCATATCCTCAGTAAATACTTCTAGGTAACAAAAACAAGACACCACATTGCCATGATACGATTCCAGAAGTCACTACTGCTATGCGTTTCTATCTAAAAGATCGCAATCCGCCTCCTTTCCATCTTGGAAGGGTCAAGGTCTCCAGATTCGTCAGTGTACTTGTCCAAAAGTCCAGACATTCCCAGAAAGGGCTGGAGTCTCAAGTTCAAGCAAAGTACTGGCCCAACGACCCTGTATCCACCCGAACACCCTCTCAATAGAAAAGGCTCCGATGAGCCGCAGAGAACCCAAATTTCGTCATTCCTTTCTACGGGAAATTTAGTCTTGAATGAGAAAATATTCTTACCACCAAAGATGTTTCGACCACTGTTAATGAAGTCTGAATCTAGGAACACAGCCCACACTTGTAATGCGGTAGTCTTCGTTTCAGGGTATACCGTTGTGGTAGTTGGACGAATTAAGCATCGGCATATCCTGCTTTTATGTAATGAGCATCGAACTTGCTGGCTCCCGAGTCGATCTCTGCCCTGTACTGCATAGCTTCAGGGAGATGTCGAATTTTGGCCAAGTCAACGACCCAGGAGGGTAATGACTGAACTGTGGTCCAATCGACAACCCATGAGGGCAGCAACTTTCTGCAGCCTGTGGACGAGGGCTCACCACGACTTAGGTATGATAGGACTTCCAGGCTATCCTCAAAGGTTATGATACACCTTGTTGTTTACACAAGAAGCCTCTCGAACCCGTTCTCAGATAAATAGTCCGGTATTATCGCATAACCAGGGTGGGCAAGTCCGACCGTAGAGTAGATCCGATCCCGCTCATCAGAGGACTGACTGTTTTGCGTATACACAAGGAGCTTCTTCAGGACGTAGTTTCGATACCATTCGTGTTTGGCGAGAAAGACGCTGAGAATCTTGGAGACGGATCGTGAAACTTGGGTACGAGTGACCTTGGCACGCTTCAGCTTCTTCTTGACGCACGTTCCGCGCGTCTTTGTTGGCTCGAAAAGGATCCCCAACGTCGATAGGCAGAGGTCGGGCATGAGTATGAGCATAAGCGCGTGATCCATGGAGTGCTGTCCATAGAGAAACGTCGCTCGAGAAGATACCATAAACTCTTGAAAAACCCATGCTCTTCCCCACCATGGACTGCTCAGGGCTTCGCAGAACTCGATCCAGCCATCTACAAACTCGGGCTGGCTCAGGCATCGCTGCATCTTAAATTTGAAACCGATAATTTGAGTCGAAACCTCGGGAACGTGGCCGGTTTTCTGAGGGAAGCATCGCTTCGTGAACCAACCCATCTCCAATGAATCGTTCCAGTTGCGCAAGCCATCGCATCCCGTCTCCTCGTGTCTCAGCGACAGATAAACAAATAAGAGTCTCACTCGCACTCTCATAAATGGCTCGCATGAAACCAACTTGATGAGACCTCTCTATCAGGTTAGCCTGGTTAATACATATTTGATCCACCCATAGGAACAAATCCCGATGATACGTATGCGTTTCCCAATAGTGACGAACTGTCGTCAGGGCGTGCTGTAGGTTGGCAAAAACGTTGCATCTTGCCCCATTGACGATAATTGGTTTCGTTTTGCGTGCATCGCCTGCGCAGTATGACAGTGCAAGATATTGCTTATGTACGTCAGCCAGTTTGGCGCTGGGTAATAATTCGCATTCGACGAACCCTGATCGCGATTCAGGTAGGATCTTGAGAAGACGGATTTCTCTGTCGCTGGCATTGAGATCTTTATAGTGTACTTTGAGGAGAAACTCGCTATTTTCGGGAGTGCAGAAGATATCGTGCCCTGGAGGCTCATTTGACGTGGTCGTCGATGTTGACTTTGCTTCTTTGTACATTGAGAAACGTGCATAAGTGTGTTGATAAGGACTTTTCAAGTTGAGTTTTCTTGCTTGGACTTCAGATGCTGTTGATGTTTATACCAGATCTTGAGGCCTTCGTTGCGACATTTAAATGGTATGTCAGAATGCCTTCTGAGGCGAAGCACGTAAGATCATCTCATGATTGGATGGCTGGGATGGAACAGTCGCATTGTAAATCACGGTCGTCATGAGTCTCCCAGAATTTCAATCTTACACAAGCTTCGTGAGCCTCTACTGTCTAGTATAAGGGGGGGGGGGGGGGCTATATTCTCAGCCTTGGGAGTCAATTGTTCATGAGAACACGTCTAAATGTGGGTGACTCGACCACTACTCTTGCGAAGCCCACCCGTTGCCATTTCTCACTAGTATATTCTAACTAATTGTCCTCGGCTCAAACTTCTTTCTTAATTTCTAGTATTCATGTCACAGGGAGTTGGAAATCCGCTTAATGCCAATCGAAGGATCCTTCGATAACACCACGCATTTGTGCGAAGCATAATTCTTAGGCGTCTCAGTCACATACCATCAGGAAAGCTGCTGTATTTCCTTCATGTTGACGAATTAATGTCTCCTCTGATTGAAAAATGATAGATCATATGATGGTAACTTATACTTGCAGTTGGGCGCGCAAACAGACTCTCTGTGTCATGCCGTTTATCCGCCAGAGGCTGTGGCCGGACCACGAGCTTAAGTTCAACGCAGCCGCATGTGTTACGATGAAACGTGACTACACCGCAGGTCACATTATTGGGCAACATAAAATATCATCTTTTGTGTGCATGCGTTCAAAAGTCAATGCATCGAGTCTTTCAGCTCGTCAAATAGGTTTTGTGGTGGGAATGTGGCCGGCTGGAGTGTGAATCTCCTTATTCTCTCGAGTTACGAGTAGCAAGGTGATAATTATAAAAGGCGCACATCCTTGAGGTCCTTCAAATATGCTTACTTACCTCTTCAAGCCATACTCGGTTGCTCCTTTCTAAACCCTAGTCACTTCTCGCTCCAGCGTCAGACACTGAATCTTAATACTTGTCGTACCTTTGACATAACAGACCATGGTTTCCCGTAAGTTCTAGTTGCAATCGTATTGACTGCTACAATAATGCAACTCCTGCTAATATTACATAGACTCTCCTGAGTCCTTTGTGAAGAAATTTTGTGCTGAAGTGAGGGAAGGGATGCAGCCATACCGGAAGCAGGAGTTACTCACAGTAGTCACTTATCAGCTTCCCGTTCCTTGCGGTGACTGCTCTGTCCACTTGCTAATTAATGAGAAAGGCGAAACATTGAGCGCTTTCATAACGGACGGTGGCCGCGACGCTCGAAAGCTAAAAGCCAGTCACGTAGTCCATGCTGGACTCTGGCTTATTGCCAAAATTCACGAGATCAAGCGTCCTTACTTGAGAGCATGGGTCGTCACAACTGGGATAAAGATCATTACGAGGGAGTCCTCAAACTCCTCAAGTTGGGAACGCTGAAGGATTTCGTATTCATGGAGGATTTCTCGCTTTATTGTGCGACCGACAAAAAGACTGAAAAAGCAGCTTCCGAGGCATTGGTAAGTCTGATCTTTGGTCATCTCGAATGCGCACTTACACGAGTGGTTCAGAAGGATTCTGGCATTCAGGCAATCATCAAAATTGGCTCTAATGTCATCGGATATAACTTCTTCGGCCAAAAGTCTAACGAATCCGGCGTCGGGTTCTGGTGTGTTGGTGGCGATGGCTACAGCTACACCAAGGGCTTCCAGCTGCCCCCGAAACCCCTGGAGGAACAAAATCTGCGCAACAATATCGAGTTGGTATGCTAAAACATGGAGACTCCTACACCAAACGAGAATTCGCTCATGGCGGCAATCATATGGCACAGCAGTAAAGGTAAACCGCGATATTCCTATTTCTGTGCAGGCGACGGCAATGTTCTGCTTGAGAAGAGGAATATTTATCTGGTAGTGTTCGATAATGGCACGGTCAAAGCTTTCAAATTGAACCATCACGGCTCATCGCGTGAGTTCTCTGGTGGTGAGGTGTTGGAATGCATGAAACTGCCTCGGCGATTGATTGTAACACCCGGACATCAGTATGGGCATCCTTGTAAGACTTATCTGTCACAGACGCTCCTAGTTGGCTGACATTTTTACAGGCTGGGATGCTTTATTTCAGATCAGCAAGTTGTACAAACAAGCAAGCCGAAATGATGGTGATAAGCTCTTATATACAACACGTCTACGCTACTGGGTTGACGAGAGCAGGTTTGGAAAATGGTCCAACAGGGACGTTAACATCAACCACGAACGACTCATGACCATTGATTCTACTAAAGCTTCTGGTCGTTACACGGGACTCTTGTCTGGGAACGAGGCTGCAAAGGCTTTTGACATTGTAATCCAGAATGCTCGGGACAAGAGAGCAGAAAGGCGCATTGGGTGGAGGCGCTGAAAGGAAGTCTAATGTAGGAAGAAGATGACGAGGATGAATCAGAGGATCCGGATTACATTTATGAGGATGACCTCACAGATTTCCTTGCTGAAGTGGTCAAAAGTAAAGGCGCCAGCTACGAGTCTATTTATGATCGCGTCACCGAAGAGCTCAAGGCGGCTGTCAACGAGGGGAAACAGGGAAAACTTGATATGAAAGAGAGAAAGGTCAAAAGTCAAGGCGATATGGAAGAAGAGAAACCTTCCAAGCCTGTGGATGAAATGATGGAAGACAAGTATGAGGTGGTAACTGCCTGTGTGGATATGTGGAACTCGATCTCGGAGCAGAAGATTAGAGAGCAGGTACCCCAAACGGCACACTACCTCTTGCAGATGGTTTCAGCTAATGACAATGAGCTTGACGGAGTTATTAGGGCATATGAATGGCCAGAGATTCGAGACTGGCAACCCAAAGCCCATTTTTAGAGATTGGATAGCTACACAAACAGTATCGAAAAGAACCACATTCATCAAGGACAACCCTGAGGTCAGTATCCTGAGTGATTACTTCCAGTATCTCTCAAATATATTTCTGGTCATCAGAGAGTATCCCCTTGATATAAGAATTACCTGCAACGATTATAGAGTTGACCAAGTTATTTGTTTATTTGTTGCAAATTACAGGTTAGAGCATGCGCTTTCTGGCTCAGTAAATTGTCAGCAACTCTCCACTTCTTTCTTAAATGATATGCTAGATCTATGAGAGGCCGAGAATTATTGCGTGACGAAATGGTTGTGAGGATGCCTTGTGAGGCGTAGCAGCGCTGATGTTGACCTCGTGATTGGATGCCTCGCATGCAGCATGGGGGCAGCCAACAACACTTATCAGATCATGCTATCAAAATCCAGGCAGCAATACAGCATCGCAATAATGGAAAGAGAAAACTCTCAAGCGATCTTGTAACCTCTAGTGAAGTTCCGTCTCCAATTCTTTCCCGTAGTCCTTACTGACTCGAGCACCTGCAACCCCACCCCATTAATGGCGGCATGAAAAGGGCACAGCTGCAAGTTCAACCCCTATGTAATATACATATGGAACACCTAATAATCTCATTATCCAATAAAAGACTCTGAAAGAAAGATGGGACTCAAGTTTAAGTCCTGACGCGTAGTCACCGCGTCAGAATAAGTCGAACGCGTATGGAGAAACACTTCCTGCTCACGGCGACTCCGAGAATTGTACGCATGCGTGCGGCACATATCCTTAACTGTTTCGAAACGTAGAAAAATTATATTCTATTCAACGAAACATAGAACACTTTATGCAAGGGGCTTCGCACTGACTAGGGTCGTCAGGCAGAATCAGCCTTGCGCATTCACGAATACTCCTATTCATCTGGGAACATGATAATGTAGAAACTAAGAGAATAAATTCGAAGGTATTTAGGCAGCTGTAGCTTGATGTTGATTACATATAGTAGTTAATTAGCCACTGGCGTCTGTGACTACTTCGTCGTCCCAAAAGTTGTGACTATTCGCTTTCGAAGTAGCGACTACCAGCCATGGAATTAGAGCGCTGCGGCTGTTCCCTCGGCCGGTATTTCACTATATTTGATAATTCCCACTCAATAAGCACCTTAGTCGATATTCACCGGAATCTCAGGCAAAGAAGGAGGCAGAGGCATGCAATCGGCTACGAGACCAGCCTCAACCAATATCGCTTCACTTTCACTACCAGGTTGGGTATTCCAGGAAAGGATCTTTACAAATGGGAAGAGCGAGCCCACCAGGAAGGACTCATAGAAATGTCACATGAGTTTCTCTGTGTTAAAAAGAATGGCTCTTCATACTGGTCTAGTCAGTTTTTGGCAAAAAATGATAGAGATCAATACGAGTAGCTTGTCCCTCCCAGACTTTGAATCGCGCTAATATGATTGCGATAGAATTTATAAGAATATTATATGGTTCTTTGTGAGACGGAACGCCATTGACCATGGGAAGAAAATCCGCTCGAAACGGCCGTTGGATCGACTCGATACACCTTGCAACGGGAGCGATACACCATCGCCTCCGTATCACGCGACTCCAAGTGATTCCACGTGAGGGTTCTTTTATGATGATAATACGTGATGAATACTGATTGAGGTACTTAGGACAACTGAAGAAGGTATCGATTCTCCTCCCTCTTCACAAAGCAGCGAATCTAGTCAAGGTTCGGCGCCGGAGTCAGCGCAGAACAATACACTTCCGATCTCGTATAGCAGAACATACAGCCCAGATGAGTTGGCTGGAGAGGTAAGGTAAGCACTACTAATAAATACACGTTACTGATCCCTTGTTAGGAAATTGATGAACTGTTTCGCCCTGGTCCTAGTGCGCAGCCAAGACGTGAGAGTCGAATGCAAGATGCACGAGATAACCTCAGGCATACGAGACTCTATCGACAATCAAACATCGGCATTAACCACACTGAACGTGGAGATATTCCGTCGGTGCCTCTTGTTTCTACGGGCACTCAAACAGGGTTGGAAACAGATGAATATCGGGAGAGGGATGCTAACGCGCCACCTCCATCGTCCATGAACACAAATAATGCCTCGCAGCAATCTGATCAAAATACCAACGAAGAATATGAACACAGACAGGCACGCGAATCACTCGAGTACGGACAAAAATCGCCCAGTCCAGCCTTCCAAATCCCACGATCTACTTCACCCGAGCCCAAGCCCAACATCAATCTAATCTTCAGCTACGATGCCCTCCCAGGTCTTAACATCCGCTTATCATACGGCGAAGAGATATTCTCATTCTCCCGCGAGCAATTATTCCGGGAGTTATGCTGGCAGCATGAATTTGAATGGCTGTTGATCTGCCTCCAATCTCCTGGGGTTCTTTATCCCGAATACATACCCAAGGCTGACGGGAGGGAGTTTCGAAAGGTAATGGCTAGGTTTGAGCAGATAGTTGATGCGATGAAACGTGATTATGCTGAGGTAGAGAGAGACACTGTGATTGAGATTGCTTTTGTGCCTGTGTGTAAGGGGCATTCAAGAACTGTGATGATTGAAGCTTGGCTGAAGCGGATGACTGAATCGCGTGGCGTCGTGTTTTGATGGACATGAACTGGACGACATAGTTTTTATAGACATAGACCATTGCTTTCGGAATATAGACCTACGGATATATCAAGACCAGGTCAAAAGTGCAGCGCACTGACTAGTCGCTGGCGTCCTGTAATGTGACCGCATTGATAAAACGCTGCTCTTGGAAAGAAATGAAGAATGGACGGGGTTCTCCGAAAGAAGGGGGGACGGCAATTCTCCAATCTCGTTGCAAAAACACTCTGTTTTTTTGGTCATGACGAGAAACCTGAGAAGCTCTGGAAGCTATGGAAGCTATATTGGCCTGCTCCGTCATCGCAACCTTTCACAGCTCTTGATTATGTTCCGCTCGTGGAGGATCAACAACTGCACTCTCGGAGCTACCTTGTCCCTAGTCGGAGCGAAATAAACCAATTGACAACGATAGCATGGTCGAGAATGCCGCGAGCGAAATATTCACATCACTCGGATTTTTCACAGCACCAAAGCTCGAGAAGCAAATGACCACACCATTCTATTCCGTTCTTTTACTGTACATTCGTATCTGTCATACAGAGGTATCTCATCACTATTACACCATGTTATACACTCGAACGACCGCAATCGCCGCTTCTATTCCTTCTGCTCAGGCTCTCCCTCAAGAATGACCTTCTTCTCATCAAACAGCTTCGCCAGATCACCATTCTGATGCATCGAGACCAGAATATCCGTTCCACCAATAAACTCCTTCGCAACGTAGAGCTGAGGAATCGTAGGCCAGTCGGAGTACTCCTTGATACCCTCCCGCAGCTCGGGGTCTTCGAGGACGTTGAAGGCGGCGAATTTATCGGGGTTGACGCCCTGCAGGCCGAGGATCTGAATGGCGGCGCGCGAAAAGCCGCACTGCGGTGTCTCGGGTGTTCCCTTCATGAAGAGCACGACGGGGGCGGAGGATACGGCTTTGTCGATTGCGGAGCGGGTTTGGTCGGAGAGCAGACGGGCTTGGAAGGGTGTGAGGGGGGAGATTGGTGTGCGGAAGAGAGGAGCTGTCGAGCGGACGGCGACAGGCCGGGCGGCTTGTCGGAGGGACTGTAGAAGAGTTAGTTTATGAATAGCAAGTAGTGGGAAGAGAGAGGGCGTACTGAAGCTACTGTTCGCGCAAACATTGTGGCGGCTGTGAGGAAGGAAGTTGTGGTGAGAGAATGGAGATGCACAACTGATTGGAGTGTTGGAGATGGCGGAAGTTTTGGATGGGATTAGTGATGTCAAGGATGTTCCGATGCCGATCCCCGGATATCAGTGGCGAAGTGACCAATCAGCGACGGGGCTATTGCGGCTTATCAACATTGTCATGTTTGCCCATGGTGATACTAGAATGACAATTATTCTGAGACCACAGTCTGATGCGTTTGTTCTTCGCTGTCAATCAAATATCTCTTTCGGTAGGCTCCGAGTGGTTTCATGTTCGACTGCTTATTGCCTGGCCTTGGCACCTTCACAAAGCTCACAACAGCTTCTCTCCCTGTAGAATACAGCACTGTCCATTACTAACACTCTTACCAATGCCTAAGGTTGGCCAGTACATTCTGTAAACACGCTATTATAATCAGTCCATTCTTAGGTTCAGTCGGCACTGCAAAGACGCTTTCTGCACTTGCGATTCGGCTCGTGATATCCTCAGAGTTCATCATATGACGCGGGGCTGATGGCGGGGTCAATTAAGATAAAGCTCCCGTCTGCTGTCAATTCCAAAGAGTTCCATGGCCATTGATTCTCAATTAAACACTCGGTCAATTGTTTGCCAAAACTACATCTATCATTCATACAACTCACATGTGACGTTGAGGTCATAAAGTTGACATCACTCCACCCAACTGCATCAAACCCTATCAAGTCTCGCCAAGACCGCTGACAAACGCATCGTCGCATCTCACTCAATCCCAATGCTTCACAGAATTCAACACGGGCACGACGCCCATCACGAGCACCATATGCGCAACTCAACTGAAGCTCTCGAACAGGCCCGAGGCGATGGCAAGCGCCATATTCTCCTCGCCGCCTCTGGTTCCGTGGCGACAATTAAGCTCGTTCAGATTATAAATGGTCTCAAATCACAACACAACATCTCCATCCGTCTCATCCTCACTCGATCAGCATCGGAATTTCTCTCAGGACAAAGTCTTGAACAACCCACTGTTGATCAAATCTCTCGTCTTCCGCATGTCGACGCTGTTTATACAGATGCGCATGAGTGGGCACAGCCGTGGAAGCGCAATGCACCGATTTTGCATATTGAGCTACGACGCTGGGCGGATGTTTTGGTTATTTCACCATTGAGCGCGAATACTATGGCCAAGATTGTCAACGGCATGTGCGATAATCTCTTGACGTCTGTTGTTCGAGCTTGGGATGTTACGGGGACTGTGGACGGTGTTAAGAAGAAGATTCTTGTCGCGCCTGCGATGAACACTTGTATGTGGAATCATCCCATCACTGCGAGACAGCTGCGAGTCTTGGAGGATGAATGGGGTGGGGAGAGTGGTTGGTTTGAGGTTCTGAGACCGATATCAAAGAATTTGGCTTGTGGTGATGTTGGAAATGGTGCCATGGTTACGTGGGAGACTATCGTTGAGGCGATTGAGAACAAGATCAAGGCTTAAGGAACGATATGAGCACTAAAAGTGAAACGACGGAATTGAGTTGTTTTCAGCGAGTCTGGAGTAAGTTTACTGGTCGCGATATTGCGTTTGAGTTCTGGGGAACGAAATACATGACAGAGCCGTAGGGTAATTTGGTGATGGAATTGATACCACAAAAACAAGGGACATTTCTGAAGGCACAGGCAGGCATGAATCAGTGATCAATATGATTCTGAATAAAAATTGAAAGATTGATATTGGAATTGGAATTGGAATTGCAGGTTTCCACACAATGCGGATATGGTTGGTGAATGTTGCAGGTGCACAGGCAGGCACGACAGGTTCCTTCCTCATCCTTAACCTGCCACTGCTGGGTCGAACTACCATCACCAGCACGCACTCTGAACTGTCCCCGACAAATATTTTCTGCTCTTTAACAGGGAAATTATTTTCGAAGCTTTGATGCAATCATGGCGTCTGCGCATAGTCATTTCCTTATCTCCACCTCAAGTCTAGAGGAAGATGGTTGCCCTTCAACCCTGCGAGATCGCCTGCGCGACGATGATACTCCAGCGACAAGTTCCTCCATCGGGCCTATTCCCTACCACAACATCTATCAGCAAGTTCACGCTTGTCTGGGAAAGACCCTGAACACTTCAAAACCCGAAAGAAAGGTCGTTCATGCACCTGAGAGCAATGATCAGGCTTCACAGCTTCGAGGTTAGTTCCTGATGCAAGACGCTGGGCTTCATTTCTGACAAGACACAGAATCGTATGCTCGCATGGGCATGTCCCTCCACAGCTCTGCGGTCGACCACCTCGTAAAGGCGCACACGGATGTGCAGGCCAAGACAGCGCACTTCGCAGAGAAATCTGGCCAGACCTTGTCGCAATCCAAACAGCTATACGCCAACATCGCCTACCCGCTGGCGGCCACACTTTGTCATCACAATGACCATGAAGACCACCCCCGAGCAACTGTCGCCGTTCATTTAAAGAAGCTCCAGGAAGAAATCGCTTCCGCCAGAGAAGAGGTTCTTCGCCTCAGTGTCGAATAGGATGAATGCTGTGCGACCGAAGAACAGGCTTGGAAAGACCTGAACAAAGAGCTCGCCGATCAAGGTATTGAGAATGGCGTCGATGAGGAGGTTTTAAAGGCTGCTGAGGATTTCAAGGCACAGGCGGAGGCCATCGTGGAGGAAAAGTGTCAACTCTTGGGCGAGGTTGACAAGGTACGTTGATATGCTGTAAAGGATGGATTAATACTGACGCATACGTGCAGGAGTTCAAGGCCGAGATCCAGAACCAGACTTTGAAGATGATGCAGGATCTCTTCGACGATTGATCGATGCGATGTACTAGAAGCAATTTGTGGGCTATTATGGTGTCAGCAGTCTCACGTCCAATTCGTCATGTACATGTACAGTAGCAGAGCTGACTTTCAACTGGTCGTCTATTTCGTATCTCATTAACTATCTGCACCTATCATTTCCATCTTTGCCAATGCATGTGCCCATGACCAACCTGGTCTCATTTGTGTATCAACAAACACCGCTAACGCCGTTCTATGAATCAACTTTTAATGCTCCTTTTCGGAATGCACTTTTGAATCGGAAGTTTACTGCTTCTTTTCGGGGATGACAACGCCCCAGGGGTGCTCTGTGCGACCGTACATGATGTCACCCAGCCAGCCCTTGATCTTGCCGGTGACCTCGCCGGCTTCACCCTCAGCGCCCATGGGGATGTTGATGTCCTGTCCACGGTGGTGGATCTGGGAGACGGGGCAGATGAAGTACTAATATCGTTAGCAGGGTTCTTGACGTATTATCAATTGGGAAACTTACAGCAGTACCAGCAGCGAAAGACTCGATAAGACGACCCTCAGCATCAGCCTCAACGACCTCAGCGATGGTGTACTTTCGCTCGGTAATCTCATACTCATCACCCAGACGCTCACGAGCCAGCTCAAGACAGCTTCGGCGGGTGACACCATCAAGGATAAGCTTATCATCGAGAGGAGCAGTGATGATCTCCTTCTTGCCATCCTTTCGCTTCCAGACAACAAAGAAGTTACTGGCTCCAGCCTCGGTACACTCGCCCTGAGCACCGTACAGCCAGAGAATCTGGTGGAATCCACGGGTTCGTGCATCAGCCGTGGCGAGCAGAGAAGGGCCGTAATTGGCGCCAACCTTGGCGTACCCGAAGCCACCGACCCAGGCGCGCACCATGTCGTCGGGGGATGTGTGAAGACGCATTCCGCCGGGGGGAGCGTCCATGCGGGGCATGTAGGTCACGATAATGTAGAGGAGAGCCTCCTTGGGAGCAGAGACACCGAGCTGAGGAGCAGTTCCGATGATGGTTGGGCGGATGTACAAGAAGCTTCCAGCGCGATCGGCGGGAAGCCACTTGGTGCCGTCGACGGAAAGAAGAGCGATGATGAGCTTCTCTACCTCTGCTGGCTCAAAGACGGGAAGCGAGATACGGCTCGCCGACATGCGAAGACGCGCAGCGTTACGATCAGGGCGGAACACACGGAGCTTCCCATCATAACCACGGAAAACCTTGAGACCCTCGAAGCACTCTGTAGCGTAGTGCAGCACAGAGGCAGTGGGCATGAGGCTCAGCGGTCCGTAGGGCTTGAGCTCTGGGGCAGCCCAGCCGGTAGAGACCTTCCATGATGCGAGGACCATGTGGTCTGTGGCGATGGTCTCGTCGCCGGAGTGAGCGTTTGCTTCATCGGGGACGGAGCGGGGGGATTGTGTGTATGTGTATGTGAGCTTTGAAGCGTCGAGGGGAGCCTGGACCTGGGGAGTGCCGTTGACGGTGGGTTGGGCGAGATCTTTCTTGTGGATTGCTGCGGCTGTGAGGTTTACGTCCTGGGTCTCGACGGCGGAGGGAGCCATGATTGCTGATGAAGATTGAAGATCGAGTGAATGTTGTTCCTGAGCGAAGGTCTTCTTTCGAGTCAATGCAAGGAGGAAGAGAGCGAGATCGGAGTTCACAATGAGAGGTCTATAAAGAAAGCAGGCAAAGACAAAAGAGCAGAGACAAACTTTATATACGTAGGCACGGAAAGGCCAAACTACCTAACAAACTTACCCCGTGTATGACTGTTTCCCCCCCTCCGCTATCCGGTCTCCACCTTTGTGTCGTTCGGGAGAGTCACGAGCTGGGGCAGAAAAACTTCCCGCCGCTCGCGGGCCCGGATAGACCGCCTCTGCCCGCGCGGTGGCTCGGCTCCGGCGATGGTGTTTTTTATTTTTTCTGCCAAACTTTTTTCCACTATAATGTCCCTGCGATATCGATAGGAAACAACGCTAAACTAGGTTTGGTAGGTGGTGAGGTGGTCCACACAGCCTTTTTGACGTGGTGGAGGGGAGCCGCCAGTTTGGAAGCGGTTCCACCGATGATGCTTCTGGAAGATAACGAAGAATTATAGTTGGAGTGTATTTTACGCCATTGATGAGCAATTGAATAAATGGGCTTTGAATTGGTATTCTTGATAATGTGGTGAAGCTGGAATTTCTCTTGGGAATAAAAGAGCACATGACTCTTCTGGAACTTGCTTATCGAGATCGCTTACACGAACTGCATATTTCCACGCAAAAAAATACCCGGTCCCATCGGCTCTTCTCAGTGCGGAACAAGAAACTCCCGTCAAAACCTCGAGTGCTCCACTGCCAGGGCGCGGCTTAAACAATTGACTATCAACAAAGATAACACCAACCATCCAATTGAACCAGCGTCACATATCCTTTCATATCAGACGTTTATGCAGTGGATAGTCATGTGCCATGAAATCCCTGCTTGTCAATTCTGACAGACGAAGAAAACCTTGATAGAAGTTCTCTCTGATCTTGGCAGGGCGGAATTGTGTATGGCACCGTGGCTAGCCGTCAATTGCCATTGTTACCGCCCCTCGGTGCTGTGAGGTCATTGTCATGTTCCCCCCAATTGGAAGGGATAATAAAGAGTTTCGTTGAGGTCACATTACTGGCTTTCTGATCGATGATCGGTCCTATGTGTTTCGTGACGTGGAGATTTCGTGCCATTGTATCGAGATGTTAGTGTAAAAAGGTACGATAACAAGGGTATGATCACAGTAGACTTGCAGAAACTCGTCATTTCTAGGTATCATGATTACTCTATACTATAATTTTTTATCCGCCCGTCTCTTAGGATTCCCTGTTGAAAGGACCTTGTTTACCGCACATTACCGGACCTATTTTTTCTTTCACACCATCACGACATCCACGCCCTACGCCCTTTCAGCCTCCTTCTTCCGCTGCTCCTCCTCCAGAATCTCCCTCTCGCGCGCCGCCGCCTCAACACTCGCCTTCTCGCCCTTTGCCCGCTGGCGCGCCTCGTACATGTCTCTCGACTTCATGATCCTCTGCACGATCTCACCGGCGTTGACGTGCGCGAACGTGTGCGCGCCGATCTCGCGGTAGATCCCCATCGCTTTGGGTGCCGTGTACGGATCGTATGTCAGGGGCATGAAGGATGTTGGGCCGTGGTACACGGCGTCTGGGGTGCCGCGCGGTAGGGTGTTGAGGTAGGTCTTTGTGGGAGAGAAGGGTGCGCCGAAGATGACGGCGTTGATGTACTGTGATTTAAAATGGTTAGTAATTTTCAGGGCTGGGGTAGTATTGGGGGGGTTGTTTTACCTTGCACTGCAGAACGCAGAGACCGCGCTCGAAGGTGTTCATGATGGGGTAGTTGATTCCCTTCCACTGATTGATGACCTCGTCCTCGTGCACGCCTACTACGACATACGCGGGGGGATAATCTTCACCCTTGCCGAGACGCTCATTTACGGCCTGCTCGGAGAACCAACCATCCTCACGAGCGAGCTTTTCTTCCTCGAGGAGGACTTGGCGCAGGAATTCGATGTGTCCACTGGAGAAGAGATCATATCCTCCATCAACATAAACGACGCGCTGGCCGGGCTTAGGTCCGGGTCCCTCAATAAGCTGCCGGAAACTGCCCCTTTCCTCCTCACCCTCCTCCGCCTTAGCGACCTGCGACGCCTTCCAGAAGAACACCTCGGCGCCGGGTGCTTTGCCCGAAGCATCTGTCGCATACAGCTTCATGCGCTCCAGCATTTGCTGTCCTTCAACGATGCGCTCCTCCGGTGTGCCGTGGCCCTCTTCACCGGCGAGTTTCTTCTCGAGAGATTTGATGAAGTGCGTCTTTGTGCAGAGAAGCATGCGCCCGACGAGATCGGTGGTGGAGATACCAGGTGAGCGCTTAACCACCTTGAATCGACCAGCCTCCTTGACAAATCGGTAGCAGTCGTTACCATCGCTGTCCGAGGTGATGTCGTCGCCGTGCACGACGTATTTGCAACCGTAGTGGGAGATGTAGGGGAGAGAAGTCACGTAGGGTGCGTGGCCGACTGAACGGGTGACCCAGCGACAAGCGTCAGTAGCAGCGAGCCTGGAAATGTCAGTGAATGTGTCGCTTGACAGGTAGTAGTGAGTTGGTGTTACCGTTCTGCGAGGTTCATGACTGTAGGGCCCTTGTTGGCGAGGATGGCCTCGTCTGAGTGAACGCCAGCGTAGAGCTCATCGCCTAATTGGCGGGCCTGCACAATAGCGCCAGCGTGGCCTGATATCGTCAGTACAATTGATCGCGATGAGACAGGAAGAGTAAATACCGTGGTGGAAGAAGTCAAAGCAGCCGTCGACCCAGATGCGCCCCTCGAGGAGCTCAGGAGCAGGCTCACCCTCAAGATGAAGCTCATCGTCAATCGAGGGGTTAGTGGGGTCAGTCGAAGACATGGTGGCGAGAAAAGATACGACAAAGATACAGCAATAGCGATGACTTTTTTAGTGAGTGATGTTGATAAGTCCAAGTTCAAAAAACGAAGGATCAAGAAGAAGAAGAAGCGGTGATGAATGATTTTTTTAAGATTAAGGAGCTCTCAGTGAGGTGATGGTTCTACGTAACTTGAGCTGCTGGAAGTTAATGGATGAGCGTTGGTTGGCCTAACATTTTTATGAGCGATTTGATTGGTCCGTTTATACGCTGCCAATTTAACGAATATGAGATGAGGTCAATAAAGCTTAGGTAACCGTCTATAAATACGAATAAATTAAATACGTTTGCTTTAACCCATGTTATTGCCGTGAAATGCATACGCAAGCAAGGACAATAATTGAATGAACGAAGGATGGAATACGAGAGGTTGTTTGTCTTTTAAGGGTCTTGATGTACCCCTGTCACATGCAAACAACCACCACGCTAGCAACACCACGTTTTTGACAAAAACACCACCCTTTCATCACTGACTCTTTCAATTCTCTGTCAATTTACTCCATTTTCTTCATCTAGTCTTTTGACTATCTCATTCTGTGACCGAGAACCCGGATCTCATTTCATCTTCTCACCTCAAAAGACTCCACTTTGCTCGGCACGTTCCCGATCCATTGGCTCCGATCTTTGCCTTAATCGTGGGCCTGCTCGGGCCAAGATTCCCCGGACGGGAATAGATGCATGTTTAACAGCTCTTGAGCTTGGGGTAACCGCGCGATGATACCCTGGTATGAACATGTCAAATCGGCCAAGTGTCCGGGGTCATGAGGTATAAAGATGCTCGTTTGCCCATCTTGACTTGGGCATTGGCAATTGAGCTGCGAGCATCATGAAGTTTACTACCGTCTCTGCGCTTCTGGCCCTTGCGCCGCCTGCTCTTGCGGATTGGCATTTTGCCAAGAACAAGGAGATCAAGTATACTTCTGTTGAAGGGTTCTTCATGCAAGATGATCTTGCCACCAACCCTACCGGCTTCGACTACGTGAGATCTCACCTATCCCGCATGAGATCACATACTAACGAACCAGGCCCAATGGAACTTTGGTCTCTTGAACCGTACTTATCCCACTGATCCCAAGAACCCCCGAAAGGGCTACAAGACTCAGTGGGAGCGCTTCGAGCAGTATGTCAAGCACTTGAACCGTAATGCTAGCCGTGATAAGACGCGCTACAAGGTTCTTGTCATGGGACGTCATGGTGAGGGTTGGCACAACGCCGCGGAGTCCTTCTACGGAACGCCCGCCTGGAACGTAAGTTGCCTTAGTTAATAGTCACAGTCAATTAGCTGACGATATGCAGTGCTACTGGGGTCTTCAGTCCGGCAACGGAACAGCGACATGGGAGGATCCTCTCCTCACACCCGCAGGTGAAGCCGAAGCTCACAAGGCAAACGCCTACTTCAAGACCCGCTTTGAGAACGAAGGCATGCCATTCTTCGACTCATACTACACCTCCCCTCTCGCCCGCTGCGTCGAGACCGCCGTGGAGACTTTCCAGAGCCTCAAGCTCCCCAAGGATAAGCCTTTCGTCCCAATGGTCAAGGAACTTCTCCGCGAGGGCGTCAGCATCCGAACATGCGACCACCGTCGCAGCAAGAGCTTCATCAAAACTCTTGCCAAGAAGATCAAGTTCGAGAAGGGTTTCTCCGACAAGGATAAGCTCTGGACTGGAAAGGAGGGCGAGACGGGTGAACACCAGTTGGCGCGAAGCAAGGAAGTTCTCGATGATATCTTCACAAGTGACAATGCTGTTTGGATCAGTATTAGCAGTCACTCTGGTGAGATCACCAAACTTCTCCAGGCTCTCAACCATCGACCATTCCGTCTTGCGACCGGTCAGATCATTCCTGTTCTTGTTAGAGCTGATGTCGTTTCTGAGGAACCTACGTCTACGTATGCTTCTTGGACTACTGAAGCTACCTGCAACGCTCCTCCTGTGACTAGCATTGGAGGACAGGGCTGTGTTTGCTCTACTACGCTTGCATCTGCACCAGCAAAGGCGACATGAGTGGGAGAAAAGAAATAGTTGATCATGTAGTGATCGCTAACTAGTACATAGAAAAAAGAGCAGACCGCTTGACTAGTACAAAGGAAAAGTGACAGTACATGCGTCCAACCCGCGGCCTTGTTGCAATCTTGCCGCTTTTGTTATCCATCGAATCATGAAACTAAAGTACCCGCGCACCTGGCTCCATCTGATCCTAGCAAGTTGAGAATAGCACCACCTGGTATAGCCGTAGGATTTGCTGTGGATCCGAGTGTGAACTTCCACGTTTGACCCAATACTGTCTCCTGAGCGAAGAGGGTCCCGTCCGGTGCTGCCATGACGGCACCCCAGACAAGATTGAGAGTTGTGAGGATGAGGTTGGGGTAGGATTGGAATCGCTCCCACTTTTGCGTGGTCAACGACCATCGAACGATGTTTGTTCTAAGGAGGCCACTCTCGATGACTGACGCTTGGACGGCGTAGAGATAGTTGCCTCCACCAGGGACATATGCCCAGTCGCCCACGCCAGAAAGGAGATTGGTAGCTGACGTGCCAGAGCTCAGAAGCTGGCCGAAAGTGTTGCTAGTCGGTCTCAAATCAATGCACCACCATTTACCTCCACCTTCGGATACCCAGAACCTTCCTTGATCATCAACATCACCCATACTGATAGCATTTGTACCAATCACAAGATCAAGGACCTCCCATCGCCCATCCTTAGCGATACGAATAAGTCCCGATCGCTTACATCCCAGAAGACCACAAAGAAGGGCGTTGACCAAAGGTTGTTGGTAGAAGCCGTAGATGTAGTTGTCGAGCCTATTGAAGCCGATACCGTTGATAGGACCGCCGGGACCAATGCCTGTTCTGATATCTGTTCGTTGTCCAGTGACGAGATTGACGCGCGTGAGGGTATTGGCGAGAAGACTTTGGACGGTGTAGCCGAAGCCATCGCAGTCGAATGTTGGGCCAAATGCGAGCTGGGGCATCATGCTTGTGCTGGTTGTACTGCTGGAAGAAGTGGCGACAACAGGAACAGCTGCGCTGCTTGAGGTGGTGACCACTGGGGCTGCAACACTGGTTGAGCTTGTAGTGACTGGTGCTGGAGCTGCGCTTGATGTTGACGATGCAGCTGCGGCAGCAGCACTGGACGAGCTTGAGGCAGCTGCAGCTGCAGCACTACTAGAGGAACTGGCCGCGCCAGCAGCAGCTGAGGAACTTGACGCAGCGGCCCCAGAAGCACTGCTTGATGAAGTCGCTGCGGGAGCTGCTGCGCTACTCGTAGAACTGACGGCTGCTGCAACAGAAGAAGAGCTCGAACCCGCCGCAGCAGCAGCACTAGAAGAACTTGAAGCAGCGGCCGCAGCAGCACTGCTTGATGAAGTTGCTGCCGCTGCTGTACTACTAGAGGAACTGGCAGCAGCAGCAGCAGCACTGCTCGATGAACTTGCTGCTGCCGCTGCCGCGCTACTGGATGTAGCTGGAGGTGAAGGGATAGAAGAAGAAGTGGTAGTAGGAGTAACCGCTGCTGCACTAGTAGTGCTTGAAGGACCACCAGCAGCAGAGCTTGTTGAAGAACCACTCAGAGTTGTGAAAACAGGAGCTTCCATACTCAACGGCGCAGCTGAACCAGAAGTCGAAGACACAACCATTGTCTCGACAATAACTGTGCCGGGCTCCCCAGCCGCAGTCGGTGGATCGTACAACGTTCGTCCAGCTGTAGCTGTGGGAGGAGCAGCTCTGAAGATAGTGATATTGGTACCAGCGACGATTGGAGTGGAAGTTGTTGGAATGCCTGCTGGTGCGCCGCTGATGGGAGTGGTTGAAGCTGCGGGGCTATCAGTTGGGGTTTCGATGAGGACTGTTCCTGGCTCGCCTTCTGAGGCAGGTGGGATATAGATGGTTCTTGTGGTTGAGCCTGCTCCACCGCCGAAGATGGTTGTGTTCTGTGCAACTGCCGGTAGTCGTGTTGTGCTTGCGGCTGCTGAAGATGAAGTCTCCTCTGGAGCAGAGCTCGGAGTTTGGATGAGTACTGTGCCGGGTTCACCAGATGCAGCAGGGGGAATGTAGATTGTTGTAGTAACTGATGCTGGGCCTCCGACGAAGCGAGTGACGTTCTGGATTGCGCTTGGAGACTCAACACTCGTGACGGCCTCGCGGGAAGATGTTGTTTCTGCCGCCGGACTAGCCGAGGGAGTCTGAATGATCACCGTACCCGGCTCTCCAGATGAAGCTGGAGGGAGGGTATAGGTCGTAGTAACTGACGCTGGCCCGCCGACGTAACGAGTGACATTTGGGATTTCAGTTGGCGCTTCAGCTGACGGGGAAGACGTAGCACTTTCTTCAGGACTGGCAGTTGGGGTTTGAATAACAACAGTACCTGGCTCTCCAGGTGAGGCTGGAGGAATGGTATAGGTCGTAGTGACTGAAGCTGGGCCACCGATGTATCTGGTGACGTTTGGAATCTCGGTTGCTGAAGCGGAAGCCTCGCTCTCGCCAGGACTGGCAGAAGGCGTCTGGATAACCACTGTTCCTGGCTCTCCAGACGAGGCAGGGGGTATTGTGTATGTTGTCGTAACTGAAGCTGGACCGTCGATATATCGAGTAACATTTGGAACGTCACTTGGCGACTCAGCTAATGCCGTAGATGACGTGGTCTCATCAGGCGCGGCGGAAGGTGTTTGAATGAGGACTGTTCCAGGTTCACCAGATGATGCTGGTGGGATGTAAATGGTTGTCGTGATAGAAGCAGGACCGCCAACGTAGCGAGTGACATTGGGGATACCAGTTGCTTCCTCGTCGCTGGAGGTTGCGGTAATAGACGCTGAAGATGTTTCTTCGTCATCAGGGCCAGTTGTAGGCGTCTCAATGATGACCACTCCAGGTTCGCCCGATGCCGTAGGAGGGATGTAGATCGTCGTTGTGACAGAAGCAGGTCCTCCCACGATGCGAGTAATGTTCTGGATTGGCGTAGCAGCTTCGCTTGCAGAAGTCGATGGTGTTTCCTCCCCGGGACCAGCTGTTGGGGTCTGGATTACCACCGTACCAGGCTCATCAGGGTCGCTTGATGCAGGCGGGTAGTAGATTGTTGTTACAGCCGTACCTGGACCGCCGCTGTAGAGAGTGACGTTTTGTCTGCCCACTGGGAAAGCTGTGTTTGCAGCGCTCTCACTGGCCGTTGTCTCATCTTCGGGGCCTGATGTTGGCGTCTCAATGATCACAACACCCGGCTCACCAGAGGCAGTTGGTGGGATGTAGATAGTAGTGGTGACCGAAGCAGGACCTCCAACGATACGTGTGATGTTAGCCGGTCCTCCAGTAGGAATGACACTGCTTGTTGCTTCGGGATCTTCCTCTTCAGAACCAGAGGTTGGTGTCTCGATGACAACGGTTCCAGGGCCATCGGGGTCATCAGAAGCTGGTGGGAAGTAGACCGTCCTTGTCGATGAACCAGATCCACCGCTGAAGATTGTAGTGTTGGGCCTGCCCTCAGAGGTAGTAAGAGGTCCTGTCGCTGTTGCAACAAGACTTCCTGTCGTCTCCTCACCAACAGAAGAACCTGTTGGCGTTTCGATGAGTACTGTGCCTGGCTCTCCTGAAGCTGTAGCAGGTATGAAGACAGTTCTTGTAGCTGTACCAGCGACACCAGTGTAAATAGTGACATTTCCAGGTCCACGAGCAGTTTCCGTGGGACTAGAACCATCTGGTGTCTCGATAACAATAGTGCCAGCCTGGCCAGATGTGTCGGGTGGAAAATAGATGGTACGGGTAACTGAGACAGGGCCGCCACTGTAGACGGTGACGTTGGCGAGAGCATTGTTGGGAGTCTCAAAAGCACCAGTAGGCGTCTCGATGATGACAGTGTCTGGTTCTCCTGATAAGCCTGGAACAGTGATCGTTGTCGCGGCTGTAACAGGGCCACCTTGGGTAATGGTGACCTCTTCCTGAAGGTCATCAGTTTCTGAGGGCTCAATGGTAGACTCGGTCGGAGTTTCGATGATAACGGTATCTGGCCCGCCCGATACACCGGGCAAGGTGATTGTAGTTGCAGCTGTGACAGGACCACCCCGGGTAACAGTAACTTCTTCTTGACCACCATCAGTTTCTGATGACTCACTGCCAGACTCAGTTGGGATTTCGACGACAACAGTATCTGGCTGGCCTGAAGCTCCAGGTATAGTGATGGTTGTAGCAGCTGTAACAGGACCGCCACGAGTAATTGTGACTTCTCCTTGGGTAGAACCGTCTTGATCAGATGAGCTCGTCGGAGTCTCGATTAGTACAGTATCTGGTCCTCCGGACTCACCAGGAATCGTGAGTGTTGTCGCAGCTGTGACTGGTCCGCCTCGTGTAATAGTGACTTCCCGAACAGAACCAGTTATAGACGGCTCATTGTCATCGCTAGAAGAGCTAGTTGGAATCTCAACTAGTACAGTGTCAGGTCCACCAGATTCGCCGGGAATAGTAATCGTTGTTGCCGCTGTGACGGGACCTCCACGCGTGATAGTAACTTCCTGAACAGCTCCAGTCACTGGCGGCTCCGTACCTCCAGCTGCGGATCCCGTGGGTATCTCAATAAAGACCGTGTCTGGTCCTCCAGAAACACCAGGGATTGTGACTGTGGTTGCCGCTGTGACCGGACCGCCTCTCGTAATAGTGACATCTTGAACGGCTCCAGTTACCGGCGTTTCACTACCCCCGTCAGCGGACTCGGTAGGCGTCTCGATATAAACCGTATCTGGCTCTCCCGCTCCGCCAGGAATGGCGACCGTTGTGGCAGCTGTTACAGGGCCACCTCGCGTAATAGTAACCTCCTGAACAGCTCCGGTTCCAACAGACTCTGTAGGTACCTCAATGTAAACAGTATCAGGACCGCCGGATACTCCAGGGACGGTAACTGTAATAGGGGCCGTCACAGGGCCACCCCGAGTGATTGTGACTTCCGGCACACCGGTTCCTGTAGGTCCATCTGAAGACTGTGTGGGTGTTTCAATAAACACAGTGTCCGGTCCTCCAGATACTCCGGGGATAGTGACTGTAGTAGCAGCTGTTACAGGACCTCCTCGGGTGATAGTAACCTCTTCAACACCCGCAGTTCCTGCAGGGGACCGAGTGGGCGTCTCAATATAAATAGTATCCGGACCACCAGATACTCCGGCAATAGTGACTGTAGTAGCAACCGTCACAGGCCCACCCCGAGTAATTGTGACTTCCTGAACAGCAGTTCCTTCAGGTTCATCAGAAGACTGTGTGGGTGTTTCAATAAACACAGTATCCGGCCCTCCGGATACTCCAGGGATGGTAACTGTAGTAGCAGCTGTTACAGGACCACCTCTGGTGATGGTAACCTCTTCAGCAGTCGCAGTTCCTGTGGAGGCCTCACTAGGCGTCTCAATATAGACAGTATCTGGCCCACCAGACACTCCGGGAATAGTCACTGTCGTAGCAGCCGTGACAGGTCCGCCTCGAGTAATGGTAACCTCATCTTGACTACCTTCAGTTGCAGATGGCTCAACCTCGTCGGACGATTGAGGTGTCTCAACGATAACCGTGTCAGGCTGTCCTGATTCGCCCGGGATCGTAATAGTTGTTGCTGCTGTCACAGGTCCACCTCTTGTTGAAGTGATTGCCTGGACACCGCCAGTTACGGAAGGTTCGTTTGACCTCGTTGGAGTCTCAACGATGACCGTGTCTGGCTCACCCGATTGACCAGGGATGGTGATGGTAGTCGCTGCTGTTACGGGTCCTCCTCTTGTTGAAGTTACCTCTCCTGGGCTGCCTCCGGTTTCTGTTGTTTCAGTATCGGAGGATCTTGTAGGTGTTTCAATAATAACGGTGTCTGGCTGCCCTGACTCGCCAGGAATAGTGATAGTAGTTGCAGCTGTTACCGATCCTCCTCGAGTAGATGTCACTTCAACTGGACCGTCTCCAGTCGCCGTAGATTCCTCACCATCAGAGGCGGTTGTAGGTGTTTCAATGATAACAGTATCTGGCTGACCTGACATACCTGGGATGGTGATCGTCGTTGCGGCCGTGACTGGTCCGCCACGAGTAGAAGTTACTTCACCTGCACCGCTTCCAGTCACCGATGGCTCACCATCGGCAGACCCAATTGGTGTCTCGACAAGAACCGTGTCTGGCTCGCCAGGTGCACCGGGGATTGTTACAGTCGTGGCGATTGAAACAGGTCCTCCCCTCGTGATCGTAACATCGGGTGCACCAACAGTTGGTGTTTCAATAATAACAGTATCTGGCTGGCCTGATTGACCAGGAATTGTGATCGTCGTCGCAGCCGTAACTGGTCCACCACGAGTCGAAGTCACTTCGCCTGGGCCGTTAGCACTCTCTGATACCTCAGCATCGCCAGATTCGGTTGGTGATTCGATAAGAACGGTATCAGGTTCACCAGGCGCACCAGGGATAGTGATAGTCGTGGCGACTGAGACAGGTCCCCCTCTGGTGATTGTGACTTCGGGAGCACCGCCAGTGGGCGTCTCGATCAGAACAGTATCCAGCTCGCCAGATACAGTAGCAGGAATGGTGATAGTCCTTGTGGCTGTTCCAGACCCTCCACCAAAGATGGTTGTGTATCGCTGGCCAGTCGCTGACTCTGAAGCCTCTGCTTCTGGGCCTGTGGTTGGTGTCTCAACAAGCACGGTATCCGGTTCCCCAGAAATTGTCGCTGATATGTATAATGTTCTAGGCGCAGTTACTGGGCCACCGCTGAAGATTGTGGTATTGACTCGGCCACCGGCAGTTTCAGTGACTGGGCCTTCGGATTCGGCGCTGGTCTCTTCAACATCACCAGGTAGTGTCTCAATGATGACAGTACCTGACTCTTCTGGGTCATCAGGTGGGAAGTAGAATGTTCCGCCAGCTGTTCCGGGAGCTTGGGTGTAGATAGTGACGTTACCACGACGAGTCGCCGAGCTGCCTGGAGCTTCAGTGATTGTTCCAGTCTCAGGTGCTTCACTTTCCTCGCCACCAGTGGGAGTTTCAATGATGACTGTTCCAGGCTCGCCAGATGCAGTTGGTGGGATATAAACTGTTCTTGTAACACTGGCTGGGCCTCCGCTAATGATGGTGACATTGCCTCCTGATACTGTAGGAGCAATCGTCGTAGCTTCAGCCTCTTCTGAAGTTTCAGTGGCTGAGTTATCATCATCAGAGCCAGTCGGTGTCTCAATAAGAACAGTTCCTGCTTCTCCCGATGCCGTTGGTGGGATATAGATAGTTCTCGTAGCTGTGCCAGGACCACCGCTGACAATGGTGACGTTGCGAATACCCGACGGAGCAATTGTTTCAGATGCCTCAACATCCGGTACTGAAGTTGGCGTTTCAATGATAACAGTACCTTGCTCTCCAGAGGCGGTAGGTGGGATGTAGATGGTCTGTCGAACTGTACCTGGACCTCCACTGTAGATGGTGACATTGCCAGCGGAAGAAGGCGTAGCGATTTGGCTACCAGTTTCGGAGGCGGTGACGCTCTCATCGCTGTCCGTTGCAGACTCTTCGCCAGGTCCCTGAGTCGGAGTCTGGATGATCATAGTGGTAGAATCACCAGATTCACTTGGTGTCAGATAGATCGTTGTAACAGCTGTACCTGGTCCACCACTGTAGACTGTCACGTAAGCCGGGCTGCCAATTGGCGTTTCAACAATGAACGTTCCAGGCTCATCTGAAGCTGTACCAGGAACGAAACGAGTAGTGGCGAAAGTGGCAGATACTCCGGTGTAAACAGTGACGTTGGCAGGCCCAGAGCCTGAACCTGAAGTAGGAGTCTCGATGAGAATTGTATCAGGATCGCCTGAGGCAGTGCCCGGAATAGTGAGCGTTCGAGTGGTTGATGCAGGACCATCTGTGTAGACAGTTACTGCTCTCACAGCAGGGGTCTCAATGATAACGGTTCCAGGCTCGCCAGATACCGTGGGTGGAATGTAGATAGTGCGAGTACCAGTAGCAGATACCGCACTATAGATAGTTGTGTTTCCTGGACCTCCTTCTTCATCAACTTGAGAAGTCGGTGTTTCGATAACAATAGTTCCAGGCTCATCGGTCACGGTGGCAGGGATATACCGAGTCTGAGTGACTGTAGCAGGACCACCAGTAACGATAGTAACATTTCCGATACCTGTAGCCTGGGGTCCAGCTGTTGGTGTCTCAATGACGACAGTACCGGGCTCTCCTGATGCAGTAGGAGGGATGAAACGAGTGGTTGTTGAGGAAGCAGGTCCGCCGCTATAGATAGTAACGTTGCCTGGGCCTTCAGGGGTGATGATTGCGGTTGGGCCACTAGCACCTGTGCCAGTAATGCTGGAGTCATCATTGCTATCTGGACCAGACGTGGGTGTCTCCACGATGAGTGTACCAGCTTCGTCTGAGGCGGTAGGAGGGATGTAGATAGTTCGAGTTGCAGAGCCTGAACCGCCGCTGAAGATCGTGACGGTAGTTCTCGCCGTGATCTCCTCTGCATCAGTTACAGAGTCTGTCTCAGACTCTTCACCAGCAGTGCTGGTTGGATCAGCATCCGATCCACCAGTGGGAGTCACGACCACGAGAGTTCCAGCCTCGCCAGATGCTGTTGGAGGGATGTAAGTAGTTCTCGTGACTGCCGCGGGACCTCCACTGAAGATGGTTACTGTGGTCGCCGCCGAGATGGCTTCCTCTTCTGCTTCAGTGGGAGCACCTGTCTCAGTAGAATCTTCAGTCTCCTCTGCGCTACCATTACCCGTCGGACTAGCTCCAGGGCCATCCGTAGGGGTCTCGATGATGAGAGTTCCTGCTTCTCCAGATGCTGTGGGTGGGATATAAACCGTTCTGGTTACCGATGCAGGGCCACCACTAAAGACGGTAACTGTAGTAGCAGCAGATATAGCATCCTCGCCACCATCATCTGTAGCAGTAGGCGCAACCTCTTCTGTTGGTGTCTCAATGATGAGTGTACCCGCCTCACCAGAAGCTGTAGGTGGGATATACACAGTCCTTGTGACCGAAGCGGGACCGCCGCTGAATATAGTGACAGTAGTCGCAGCAGATATGACATCTTCGTCACCACTTGCAGTAGCTTCAGCTCCACCTGTCGGAGTTTCGATGTACATAGTGCCCGCCTCGCCTGAGGCAGTGGGAGGGACATACACACTTCTCGTAACGGAGCCAGGTACACCACTAAAGATGGTGACAGTCGTTGCGGCAGAGATGGCACCCTCATCATCTGTGACTGTAGCCTGGGTGCCATCGACAGGTGTCTCAATGAACAAAGTACCTGGCTCACTAATCGCTGTAGGAGGTACGTAAACCGTCCTCGTAACTGAGCCTGGAACCCCAGTGTATACAGTGACAGTTCTTGTTGCTGAGATGACTTCTTCACCAGAGGCAGTGGCTTCAGACCCAGTTGGTGTCTCGATGTATAGTGTGCCTGCTTCTCCTGAGGCAGTAGGTGGGACATAGACTGTGCGTGTGACAGATCCAGGCCCACCACTAAAAATGGTGACTGTTGTTGCAGCTACGATAGTATCCTCAACATCTCCAGTAGCTGAAGGACCATCAGTGGGCTCTTCCGTCTCCGCACCAGATACAGGAGTCTCAACATAAACAGTACCAGGGTCATTAGGATCTGACGGCGGAACGTAGTAAGTCGTTCGTCCCGGACCAGTACCTGGAACAAAGATCGTAGTGTTTGATCCAGCACCAAGGGTTGGTTGTGCTTCAGGATTGGCTGTAAGGCCACCGGTCTGCGTTATTGGAACAGGTGTCTCGATGATGACAGTTCCTGGAGCGCCGGATGTCTTGGGCGCTACGTAGAGTGTCGTTCTTGTCGATGCGACACCGGCTCTGAAGATAGTCAAGTTGGCGCTTCCGGTGATAGCGGAGACAGTTGTTTGAAAACCTGGAACTGTCCCTGTTTCTACCAATTCGGTCTGTGAGATTGGTGTCTCAATCACAATGGTCCATGGATCACCGGTAGTTTCTGGCGGGATGAAGATGGTGCTTCTCTCTGAGCCTTCTCCAGCTCGGTAGAGAGTAACATTTCCACTGCCACCTTGTGAGACCTCATTAGTGGGAACTGGTGTGATAGAAGCTTCAGGGCCTGTAGCCTCAGCTGAATCATCGGAGGCAGTCTCCTCATCGGCTTCCGAGGCAAGCGTCTCAATGATGTAAGTGCCGAGCTCTCCAGAAGCGGTTGGCGAGATGTATCTAGTGGTTCCAATAGATCCAGTTGCCTCGGTATAGATAGTCACAGCGGTTGTGTCATCAGAAGTGGCAGTGCTTCCGCTCTCGTCTCCAGGACCTCCAGTTATAGTATTAGAATCTTCGTCAGAGACTGGTGTCTGGATGATAATGGTTCCAGCCTCACCCGATGCTGTAGGTGGGATATACAGAGTGATTCTTTCTGAGGCAGTGCCTGAACTGTAGACCGTCACGTTGGGTCTGACACCAGGTTCAAGACCGGTAGTCTGGCTCCCGCCGTCACTACCTCCCGTCTCTCCTGCATCAGGTTCGGAGACCGGAGTCTGAAGGATGATTGTGCCAGCCTCGCCAGAGGCGGTGGGAGGGATGTATATAGTCCTCCTCTCTGACGCAGTGCCGGAGCTGTAAACCGTGACATTGGCAATACCAGCTGGGGTTCCAGCTGTAGGACCACTGCCATCTTCAGCACTCTCAGTAGCATCAGTATCAGCTTCAGAGACAGGAGTCTCAATAATGATATACCCATCTCCATCTGACGCAGTAGGAGGCACATAGATAGTAATTCTACTAGAAGCAGTACCAGAGCTATAAACAGTGATGTTCGGCCTAACGCCAGCGGTTTCAAGACCAGTTTCCGCAGCAGTTGCAGTAGCTGGCAATTTTGTCCCAGTTGGCGTCTCAATAACAATGGTGCCAGGCTCATTGGCAAATCTGGGGGGTACATAAAGAGTCCTTCTTGCAGGGCTGGATCCAGCTCTAAAGATAGTGACATTTGTGTTACCGCCGATAGCAGATGTGGTAGCAAGAACATCATCGTCTCCACGAGCAGTTGCAGCTTCGGATTGAGTCTCTGAAACTGGCGTCTCGATGACGACTGTCCATGGATCGTTGGATGCTTGGGGAGGGACGTAGAGTGTTGTTCGGGCTGGGCCACGGCCTGCTCTGAAGACGGTGATGGTTGCCAATGCACCATCAGGAGCGTTAGTAGTCAAGCTATTGTCTGCTGGGATGATAGCTGTAGGGTTTCCTCCAGATGCGTCAGTGATGGTCAGTCCATCTTCATCAGTGGTGGGACCAGCTCCAGGTCCGGAGCCATCGGCAGTGGCATTAGGATCAGAGGACTCGCTTTCCGCATCGGCGTCTGTCTCAGAAGGCTCTGCACCTGCTTCATTTGTGGTGCTCGCGCCATCGTCGTCGCCATTACCCGATGAGCCACTCTGAGTAGCTCCGCCTGATTCTCCAGTGCCAGTCTCATCAGGATCTCCAGAGTCCGTCTCAGACGCTTCGTCATCCGCGGAGTCAGAAGAAGAATCAGGCTCCGAAGTCTCACTACCTGTAGGTACATCTGTAGCGGTATCTCCTGAGCCGGGGTCAACGCCACCATCATCAGAAGGCGCAGCTTGTGAACCAGTAGGAACTTCGAATCCAGGCGATGCTCTCGAAGACTCCTCATCAGTTGCTGTAGACAGCAGATTGGAGTCAGGAAGGGGACCAGTTGATACCGCTGTCGGTAGTGGCAACTCAGGAGACTCAAAGGATGAGTCACTAATGGCGGGTATGCCTTCTACTCCGCCGGTGAGTGACTGACTGCTGGATTCGGACTCTGGCAATGGATCGGTGGGAACTGGCACTTGAGGTGAAATCAAGCTAGTGTTTCCATCCTCAGGTAGAGTTGTACCAGTAGAATCCCCTGTCTCGCGAGCATCATCAGATACCGTCTCGGAGCCAGGATCTCCAGAATCTCTAGAAGCAGCGGAGGTCTCTGCATCAGAGTCGTTGCTCACGGAGCTCTCGCCCACACTTCCAGATGTAGCGCCAGCCGCAGGTCCTCCAGTAAGTGCCTCTCCACTAGAGGTCGTCACGGCGCCCTCGCCATCAACAGCGGTGGTTTCTGAGTTTGGTCCAATATTGGTTGAGCCTCCAACTCCCGCAGCTGGCTGGCCTGTCAATCGAGCACCACTGCTTGTTGCTGAACTAGTCAATGAAGTATCACCGGGCTGTTCCACGCGCTCTGACTCTGGAACACTCTGAGTGCCAATAAGCGTCTCAAAATTGATCTCCTCGCTTGTTCTGGAGGTGCTTGAGCTCTGGCCTGCACCCTGTGGAGCTGTTGATGTACCCGCGCTGGAGCCCCGAGCTGCATCAGACTGGGAGCTTCCAGCATCCGCCATAGATGAACCATCGGGCGACGCAGTTGAAGTTCTAGACCCCGAGGATCCGGCTGCAGCTCCTGATGTTGATGAGCTACCGCTATCTCTGGTATTTGCACCAGTTGATGTGCTTCCAGATGTTGTAGCGCTAGATCTTGCTGCGACTGATGAAGAGCCTATGCCAACAGCGCTGGTTGACTGTGATCCACTGGAAGCTCGTGACGCCTGTGATGTCGCCTCATCGTTTCCCGAAGCGGCACCGCCGTTCCCTGCCGCAGTTGATCCAGGTTCACCTTCGACAACGCCCGATACTGAGTTAGTAGCCCTGCTACTTCTCTGTGAGGCCTGCGATGTTCCTCCAGCTTCATCATCATCAGGGTTAGTCGATATGACAGCAGGTCTCGCAGTGAAACGAGCATCTGACGAAGAAGTTGCTGCAATAGGCCTTTGCACACTAGTGGATTGAGAGGCACTTGACCTTTGGGCCGAGCGGGTAGATGAGCTCTGGGCAGCGTTTCCGACAGATGACGTAGCTTCCTCTGCATCAGAGCCAGGATCATTTGTTACGACAGGACCACTATCGACAATAGTAGTCTCTCCATTTGAAGTTCGAGAAACTTGTCCTGAAGTCGAAGTCCTGCTGCGTGTAGAGCTCAGACCACTACCTCCAGGACGAACGCGCGTGTCTACTGTACCAGTATAACCCGAGCTTGATGAAGCACCAGCTCGTCTAGTACTTGAAGGACTTCCAGGAGCCTGTGTAGTTTGTGGGGAATCAGACTCGACTCCAGAAGCAGCTCCGCCAGCAGTACCGGCTGCAGACCCTGTAGACCGGCTGTTTGAAGGGCGTCTGAATGTCGTTCTATCGGTAGCTGCAGTTCCACCGCCACCTAGCCCTTCGACCCCAGCTGTGAGACGGCCGCTGATGGTTGATCGACGAGTCCTCTGAGGTTCGACATTGGTGAGAGTCTCGACGACATCAGCGGTAATGGTGAATACAGTGCTGCTGGATGTAACAACGTAGGTCGAAGGCGATGTTCGAACGATTGGTGCTCGACTGCTTGAGCGGCCAGAATTACTTCCTCTTCGCGATGAAGATGACTGACCCGAACCACCATTTGCTCCTCCTCCAGCATTGTTTCCTCCTGATCCAGTGTCACCGTCTCCATCTCCGCTGGAGCCTTTACCGCCAGAAGTCGATCCAGTACCACCAGTGCTTCCATTGCCAGAATCCGAGCCGCCCTCTGAGCCACCGCCTTCAGACTCAGTATCTCCCGATGTTGGTCCATCGTTACCTCCAGAACCACCACTAGAAGCGCCCTTGGTGCTTGAAGAAGAGCCAGCAGATCGTGTACCACTGCCACCCTGGCCACCCTCACTGTCAGAACCACCTTGAGCTCCGCCTTGGGTTCCTCCCGAGCCACCGCTTCCGGCGGTATCAGATCCACCAGAGCTTGATGATCCGCCGTTGCCAGAATTATTACCATTGTTTGACCCTGAGGATCCTCCGTTGCCTGATGCACCGTCACCATCATCGCCTCCAGATCCAGAGCCGGAACCCTGAACACCGCCTTTTGCAGGGTCGTCATTAGTTCCAGAGGAACCCCCATTGCTGGAGCTGCCTCCTTGTCCAGGTGAGCTACCACTCCCGCCGTTGGATCCACCTCCAGATCCCCCATTGTTGGAGCTCCCTCCACTTCCACTCTGGCCATTTCCGCCGCTCGATGAGCCTGAACCGCCACCTGAACCACCTTGGCTTTCACCACTAGATCCCCCGGTAGCTTGGGCACCATTGTCGCCATCGCCGTCATTACCAGTCTGCGGGTTATTGGGGTCTTCAGGCGTCAGAACAAGGACAGTACCGGGGTTTCCGCCCTCAGGTGGAATAGTAAGTGTCTGTCGCGGTCCTGAATCATCGTCGCCACCTTGCCCTGGCTGGCCCTGAACATCGCCAGAGCCATCACCAGACCCTGATCCTCCATTTGACCCACCATCAGAGCCGCTTCCTGAGCCACCAAGTCCCATGGGTACACCACGAGTAATGGTCGTATAAGATACCGAACCTTGCGGACGAGTTCGTGTCGGTTGGAAAGCCGTGCCATCTCCCCCGTCATTCCAACCCGGTGGTGTTTGAATGAGTACAGTTCCGGGCTTGGTACCAGTCGGTGGAATGGTAGTTCGGATAGGTGCTGTTGGTGTGACGCTTCCTTCGGCCGGCTCGATGATAGTCACATAGCCGGTTGCATCGGCAGGTTGAAGAGTGATCGTTTGACCAGCGAGTCCCAAAGCACCCAGCGTGTGAGGGGTCAGAGGCTCAAGGGCCAATGGCCTCAGAGTTCCTGGTACAGGTGTTTGGATGATAACAGTACCAGGGTTTCCATTGCTCGGTGGTACTGTTAGTCGAATTGGGACAGTTCCTCTGAAGGCTGTACCCGCCGGTTCAATCACAGTGACATAATCGCCATCTTGTGCAGGTTCGATAGTAAGGCCTTGTAGGCTTCCCCCATTGAGTGCTGATGTCGGGACATTAATGATGACCGATCCACGGTTTGTTCCAGTCGGTGAAATCGTAATTAGTTGCAGCGACGCCAATGTTCCGGTCAGTGGTTGAAGAACCGTCACATAACCACTCAACTCCTTCGGCTCAAGCGTAAGAGGCTGCAACACACCCGGCGTCGCATCACCAATCCGCGTCTCCGGCGTCTCAATAATAATCTGCCCGGGCTGTCCACTTCTCGGCGGAACAACCTGCGTAATAGGCGCAGAAATTCGATTCGGCCCTGAATGCGGTCTAATAATAATAACATAAGACCTATCATCCGTCGCAGGTATGACTACATTCTCCGGCGCCGAAGAACCGCCTGGCTGTTCAACAATAACAATACCAGGCTCATCGCCCTGCGGTGGAACAGTATACTGCGTTGTTACTGAGCCTCTGTAGGGCTTTGTGATGGTGATATAATCGGGATCGGCAAGGACTGGATAGACCGAAACATATGTGTAACAAACACCTGAAAACTCATTGTTAATACCGAGGACTGACCTATCATTCTGAACCCCAAACTGGGCACGCGTTAGGCTGGCGAAGAGTAGGTGGCTGAGCACCTGGTACAAAGGCCGCATTGTAAGCGGTTTATTAATCGTGCATTAAAAGTAAATGAGAGATAAGAATCGTATACGCGCAAGGTAAGTTGCCTATGTTGAAGCAACACGCGCGACAAGATCACGGGTGAGAGCTACCAGAGGATTATAAAACTGCTGATCAGTCCCCCATATCCGCATTCAGACTGTGCTTTCGGGTGTAATCATGATACAGAAATCTCGTGCGTACAAAGACCATTGTCAGGCTGAATTTGGGTTGCTGAGGCGGAAGCCTTCATGCCAGGGCTGCCACACCCGCAGCGGATCGATGCCGTTTTCCATCCGGTCAAGCACGTTCCTGCAGAGGCATTGTGTAAGAGACACTCCGGTTCAAGAGCCTGTTGGTTCAGGGTGTTGTAGCTGGAATGCTGTTGTTGAAAAGAGGACCACCTGGCATTGTCTTGTGGAGTGAAAGCAACGCAGCCAGTGAGAGCTTATGAAGTGGGATTTGTGCCTGTGTGCCTGGGCGTGTATGCAAGGTCCCGTTCAGGACTTCCACCAACGTTGAAGTCTAATACCCTTAATGCAGATGATGTGCAGATCGTATGTAAGTGGCGGTGGAATGGATGGATATAGCAAGCTGTCTCTGGGGATAACCGTAGATCATTTACAATATGATATATCATTCATCTCACACGGAACAAGGCATTATAAAAACACTATTTAGACCGATCAATGAAAGTCGAGACTTGAGATTGATTCAGATGCTGGCAGGTGGACATGCGTAGTAATGTCTCACACAGCTTGGACACCTGACGTTACACTAACTACTCCACTGCGGAAACCAGATCCTTAGCCCACCAAGCTACGATTTTGACAGAAGCTTATCTAACACGTCAACTGCTAGCCCAAAGCCCTAAACTCACCTATCTCTCAGCTTCACGTACCAAATCAAAGTGTAGCTGAAGTCTGGCGGCCGCCCAGAGTGCATAACTTTATTCACCAGCACATTCCAGGCTGTCTGTGACTTTTAAGATGAGGTTACACAAGGATGAGTCAAAGCTCCACCGTCGCGCCAACGGACGTTTTTGTTTGGCTAGTCCCGGAGAGATTTGGCCGCGTCCGTCTAGTCGATCTGTGACTGATCTCAATAAGGATCAAGACCGTGACGTTAGAGATTGTGATAAGTGACCGGAAATAGCCAATGGCTGCTCAGGGTCTTATGAGGTTGTGTTACACAAAAGTCCATTTTCGGAGGATATTGACATAATGTGATGCAATATGAAATCATCTCTTGAGACTTCCTAGACATTACCATTTCCTGGGATAACTTATATTAGGACATTCATAACCCCGAAATTCTCGACTACTCCCGACTATCTTCGACTCGACCAACGTCTTTGCGCACCTGGAAACAACACGGGGAACAGACTAGATACTCCTCTCCCAATTCACAGTCTAGATCATCTATACTCAATCACAAGTCTAGATCAGGACTAAGTCTCATCCGTGTTCAACATTCTTGGCATCCGAGTGGCCCGGATCAGCGTCGATCTTTTGTCTCAGTCTTGGCAATATGAGCTTCTACTGGCCTAAATGGTGTATGCCAAGCCTCGTTGCTATGCAATAAAAGCAGAATCATCTTGAGTGAGACTGTTGTGACGTCCATCGGTACAACAATTTTGTAAGTAAATTGGTCATTTCGTACAAAGAATTGTCGAGTATAATGACATGATCTGGTGCTGAAGCATTGAGGCGTGAGCTCCAAGTACCCGGCTCTTGTTGAAATTCCCCTGTCAGATTCACCATTCACCATCCGCTTTCTGATGCCTGATCGAAACCTTATCCTTGTCCCAGTAATCTGATCTTGACTACCACCAATAGGAACTCTCTTGGCTCCAGATCATGTGGAATCACATATCACAGATCTTGATTAAGCTCAAGCTGGACATACACGGAAGGAGATGACTTCTCTAGATTGAACACCTTTCTTAGGACGGAAGAATACTTTGAAGCCAGTACAGTATCTAGCTGTAACTCCCTGATGAATATATCTTCTTAGCGGCGCGTAGATTCACCGTCGAAGGGGACCAACTGCTCTCAGAGGTCTCAACAGTAAAGACCATTGCCAGCTTAACCCGGGCAGCAGATCAGGCATTCAACGCCACTTCAGCCAGGGTAAGTAAAAAAGATTCGGGCCTAAAGTTTGAGATAAGGTTATGTTACATGTCAAATGAGGCTGATTACGGGGATTTCACTCGGGAATGCGACAAAATTGACGCTAACCATTCTTGTCGGGTATTGAACGGAAACGAACCGCACTTTAAAATAGTGGCTTGATGTGTATACTACTGATCGCGATTCATTCGCTTCCTCGGCCAATCGATGGCGGCGACAGGTCTGGAGTAAACTGAGCTTAAATGTCTTCAGCGGAAGTATGATGGGAGGTGTTCATTCAGGCCTTTTTTGTTTGTTTGTTTGTTTGTTTGTTTGTATATTTTTCGTCTGGGTGGCTGTAACGAAGCCAGATCTCCTACTGGAGCAAAAGACGTGCTGAGCTAGCTAGGTACAGGGAAACCCCGCTTCCTTCACCATCCAGCATACCAATGGCACAAAAGGTGCTGTATTTCTCAAGCCCGTCACCCGTCAGCGGGTTCGGGGGCAATCTATTGTCGAACTTTTTCCACCGACCAGAATTCTCTCGCGCATCACTACATCTGCCGACGCAGTCCACAATCTCCAGTAACCAAGTTGTAGCTCGTAGTCGACTGTCGCGGCGGCAGGGAAAAACCTCGGGAAGGAATCAGAGGCCGACGGTGCGGCTTGCCTTCAAAGGAGAAAAACCCATCGCAATCGGCGTCGTTGATCGGGAGGATGTCGCTACCGATGCCATGGGCATCGTCCTCCGATATCTAAGGCGTTCTGGTTCTGAGGTGCCGCCATTAGATCCGACAAAGGTGTTGTCAGAGAAGGCGAACTCTCCAAAATTCCTTCTCTGAAAACTGCTGTTAGGGAGCCGATAGCATCCCCGCAGTTTTGTGTGGTCGCGTGGCCTGCAGAAAATCCCGCTCCTAACACGGCACTAACAGTGCGTGCCAAGAAAGAATTTTTACAGGGGAGAGTTGCGTGTTCATTCAGGCCTCGAGATGCCCGGTGTTGGTACAGGGTAAGCACTGTTGATATAACGTTCAGTATAGCGATGTAAGATTTCTCAGTGAATAGTTGATTCAGTGGGCAATATTGTGGACTGAATTAACTAACTTGGGAATCGAACGGGGTTTGAGAAATAATGAACATCCAGAACATGTAGTTTAAAGCCCTTGGCTTTTGTTGTTAATTTGACGCTGAAGTAACCTGAATGTTTTCATCGCGCTGAGACATGGAAATAATTTCCCTCAACGCATAGTAATCCTTTCAAGTGCACCCACAGAGATCCTGAGAAGCAGCTGTCATTAAGTGAATTTATGACAGTCATCCAAGCATACAAATACACTGTTCCACCACCTGAATTACGGTACAATTCAGTATCGCGATAATCTTAACGCCAAACCTGAGCAGCTGCTCTCAACCAATCAGAGCCACGCCCGGTTAGCTCAATCGGTAGAGCGTGAGACTCTTACGAGTACGTGATCTCAAGGTTGCGGGTTCGACCCCCGCATCGGGCTGTTCCTATAAAACGATTGCGAGCAATAGCGAGGCATCTCTTTTTTTGACTTTATCCCTGCCAGATAAATGGAATTTCATTTTTGTGATATCTGAAGTAAGGGTTTTGTGCCAATCCGATATGCTTTTGAAATGCTGACTTCGAGTGTGACCTTCCTTTTCCAGCAACATGTAAGCCCCCTCTTGATATCACAAAGTCAACAAGTATCATCTCACTCAAAGTTATCACCAAACATATCCTCCAGGAAAGGATATCTCATAATGGAAAACCACACCTCTGTGAAGTCACTAATCACTCCCGATCTGCTAATGCAGCTCACGGATGCCTATCTTCCTTATTCCAAAACCGAAGATCTTGACTTTACTATTGCCCAGTCAGACGCCTTCAGCACAAACTTCAAGAAAGTATGCCAAGAAAACAAAGCAAGAGATGCACTTATAGCACTCAGTCACCTCAGTCACAATGGCGCACTTCCAACTCCTATAGAACTGGACCTCATGTCCTTTCTCCCAGAGCCATCTTGCTCAGAATTCCCGCAACAATGCTTCGGACTTCAGTTGCTTCTTGACCAAGCATCGAGAATCCTCCTAACTGAAATCGAAGCTCGTTGGCAGGTTGCATACTTTGGACCTTTGGCAAGACGTCTTGCTGGACAGTGGTATGCACTACCTCATCATCTACGTCCGCATTCATGGCAGAGGTGGAAGAATGATGTAGGCGTTACTAGTTTCAGTTACTGGGTTTCGACGCAAGTCATGTGGGCTGCCCCTTTTCTTCATGCCGAAGATCTAGGGAGTCAAGAGATTGGATTGGAGTTATCAAACGATTTACGTCAAGCTGTTGAAGAATACACGGGAACAAAAGATCCGCACGGGGAGTCAAGGGATATGACACTGAAAGATGATCTGCTTTTCATAAGAGAGGTTGTCAAGAGCCCACCAAAAGACGATGAGGGTGCTATCAGTATGGCAGCTTGGACGTACTGGTGGTGCATGATCCTGGACGCTCACTGGCCTATCATCGCGCGATTTGGTCGCTATCCTTACCGCAATGCTGCCTTTGGTAGGCCTAGTACAAAGGAGGAAGAGAAATGGTTGGACGATATAAATCACTTTTCTGAAGCCTCTCCTGAAATTGCTAAACGAATCCAGGAAGATGTTGAGAAGAGTCGGTGGACTCCACTTGAAGAGAGTTGATCTGCGGTACACTGTTGTGAATTGTTTAGGCTGAGTTTTATGTATCAAGAACTAGCTGCAACTGTTTTATGCGAGTCACTTTCGGATGAGATGAGGGAACTAGTTAAGTAACGCCACACAATAAACGGAGACCTGTATGTCACTAAACTTCGTGAGTTCAGCGCGGTGTGAGGTTGTATATCTCGACCTTTTGCCATCGTTGCTTGGCTATCACCGATTTCATAAGCCTATTCCTACCACAAGTGAGATAATAGTAGATTGAAACATGCTCCTGTACTACCTGAAGATGAAGATGATAGAGAAACTGGTGCTCAAGCTTAGATACCTCGGCAGTACCGAGGCCTCTAGTATCTACTCCTTGAACATGCCAGGACTTAAACATACTCAAACCTGAAAATATGATAAGCTGACGAGCTGATCTTGAGCGATTGCGTAGGTGGTTGATATGCTGACTAAATTGTGGTTTGAGAGTGTTGTTTTGCCCAGCTGATAGGTGATGCCTGCGTCGCGCCTCTTACCTCGAACTCAAACATCGAACCACAGCCTCGATCTCCCTCAAATATACAGCGCAAAACGTATGCGGCATTTCAAAAGATTGCTAATCAAGCTGTGCGTAATCTAGGCGGAGCGATCGAGTCAACAACAACGCCCTCAGTCTCGTATTCGGCCTGTAAAGGTGTACCACATCATAGCCACGATTGGCAGTTTCGGAATTAAAGTTATCTTTCCATTCTCCCTATGACGAATATTCCCCTGAGCGCGATTAAATCACAGCATTGCCACGTTGTGCAAAAACCAGCTTTATTAATGTTTTCTCACCCGCAAAAATCCAATCGGACCCGGGAAAAGTGGAGAAACGGGCCCGAGACGGACTCCGATAACTTGATGCGGGGCGGACGCAAATCTTGAATTTTAAACTGTGAGATCAAAAAGTAGAGTGCACGGAACCAAGCTGCTGGGTTTCTAATGACGTTAAAGCGTCTTCTATGCAGATTCTCGAAATGGATGGAATTTCTTGGTAGAATCAATGCGATGTAAAGTCGTATCATGTTTTCATATCGGTTAGGGGCACGACGGGTTCTTCGATGGGCCCGGCAGGGAGGTGCATCAACAAACGATTGACCAATTGAAGCGCCAGCCCTGTGATGCTCACTAAGCTACTCCTGGCTTAGGGGCTCCAATTGTCAAGAGGAGTGGAGCTCGAAATTTACCGAAGACTCTTGATCCCCCAGCTTTTTTACAACGACATGTCTGGTGTAACTCTCTTTTCTTTGTGAGGTCTATTGACATACGATACAACACCACGTATTATACATACGAGCTCATTTCGAAATGAGAGCGATAGATTATTAGTGATTCCCAGCTATATGCCAACATGAGATGTTTTCCTTAACGCCATCCTCCAGTTCACTTATACCGTTCCAAAGGTATACCGTCCATGAAGCCATGAACTCCCCAACCCAAACGCCATCCATATCCAAATAACTTAATGATACACAGCCTGATGCCTCTCATCAGGACTCGAAACCGACGTCTTCTCGCTCTCAGGCGGCGGACTCGAATTGCTATCAGCAGGACTACTCGACTCGCTCCCTGTCCCCGTAGCAAGCGCATCATACATCAAACTCTTCTGTACACAAGTACATCTCTTCAACAGCTCTTCGCATCTCTCCAATCTCGCAAGTAACTCCTTAGTAGGTTTGCGACGAGTACGCTTAGGAGCAGGTGTACTCGGAATACACTCTATTTTCGCCTACTATCATTAGTCTTCATCTTATAAAAGTGTCGTGTAAGCTTACCTTGATGCAAAAAGAACATGGACTTTTTCGGTCACATTTCTTCTTGCGCTGTTGACATAGCACACAAGCTAGAATTCTCGGTGGTCGTTGTTGTTCGGGTGCCATTGTGTTATACGATAAGCCACTAGCCGTTCGAATCGAAATGCAGAGAAAGATGAAGGTATTCCCAAAAATGGTTTGTATCTCGGTCTAGGAACGAGATTCTGTCCGAGGCGGACGAACTGGGGTATTTGCTGCATACGCTTGTCTCCCCCAATTCTGGTGCACTCGTAGAGGCGGACTCTTGTCAGGACCCGAGTGGGTATCGGGGTCGGAGAGTCGACGGGATCCGTGTATCGACAATCCGGATCCACAACACCCTTCGGTGCGACGGGCGTGAGAGCACCCCCGTCACAATGGTATTAAGACCCTGCGAGGAACCTACAGTCTCATTACGGAATCACCTTTCTTATTCTATACTACGTTTTATCTTTGTTACATCCCTTCCTTTACATTAGTATACAAACTTTAATAATTCTCCTAATTCGAACCAGAAACTGTAGGTAACTTAACAAATTCGCTTGCTCAGAGTTTACGGGAGCTGACAAGGTACAGATATAAGCTTATACGGCTAGACTTTCAAGTCTCGCTAGTATGGCTGCTTCTCATCTTCCAGGTGAGGCACGCTCAGAGCACAGCAGCCACGACACCATCGTCGACATGGACACCACTCCGAACGAGAAACCGCCTGCTCCCAAGGACGACAAGACAAGCTCCAGCGACGATGAGATCGAGCAGGAGCAGAGCGAGGAGATGGTCCGTCGCCACTCCATCGTCCGCGATCTAGCCCGTCAATACACCAACACCTCAGCGCACTTTAATGGCAGCCACGCAGATCTCTTCAACGCAGCCGATGCCGATTCACCCCTTAACCCGCACAGTGAGAACTTCAACGCCAGGGCTTGGGCGAAAGCCATGGCTAAGTCAATGGGCGAGCATGGCTCTGGGTTTCGACAGAGCGGTATCTGCTTCCAGGACATGAACGTCTTTGGCTACGGCGCTGAGACAGATTACCAAAAGGACGTTGGTAACATCTGGCTCAGTCTCCCAAACATGGCACGCAACATCGTCTCACCCACCGCTGGAAAGCGCCGCATCGACATCCTTCGTGGTTTCGACGGTGTCGTCAACGCCGGAGAAATGCTCGTTGTTCTCGGCCCCCCCGGTTCAGGATGCTCTACATTCCTCAAATCAGTGTCCGGCGAGACAAACGGCATTTACATCGACGACAGCACATACTTCAACTACAACGGTGTCCCAGCCCACGAGATGCACAAGCACCACAAGGGTGAGACTATCTACACCGCTGAGGTCGACGTTCACTTCCCCATGCTCTCAGTCGGCGACACACTCACCTTCGCCGCGCGCGCGAGATGTCCCCAGAACTTACCGCCCAACATCGACCACAACCAGTACAGCAACCACATGCGCGATGTCGTCATGGCCATGTACGGCATCAGCCATACCATCAACACGCAAGTAGGCGATAACTACATCCGCGGTGTTTCAGGAGGTGAACGAAAGCGCGTGACCATCGCAGAGGCCACACTCTCCAACGCCCCCTTCCAATGCTGGGATAACTCAACCCGCGGTTTAGATTCTGCCAACGCGATTGAGTTCTGCAAAACTCTGCGCTTACAATCTGAACTCTTCGGCCAGACATGCGCTGTCTCGATCTACCAGGCTCCCCAGTCTGCATACGATCTCTTCGACAAAGCACTCGTTCTCTACGAAGGACGCCAGATCTTCTTCGGCCCCGCAGACGAAGCGAAGCAGTACTTTATAAATCTCGGCTTCGAATGTCCCGATCGTCAAACAACGCCTGACTTCCTCACCTCCATGACCGCACCAGCCGAGCGCGTCATCCGTCCCGGCTTCGAGAACAAGGTCCCCCGCACGCCCGATGAGTTCGCCGCGCGCTGGAAGGAATCCCGCGAGTATCAGATCGTCCGCGCTGATATCGAGACCTACAAGAGTCTTTACCCGCTCAACGGTTCCAGCGCCGAGGCTTTCCGCGAGAACAAAAAGTCCGCGCAAGCTAAGGGCCAGCGCCTCAAGTCCCCCTTCACGCTGTCTTACATGCAGCAAGTCAACCTGTGTCTCTGGCGCGGCTGGAAGCGTCTCAAGGGTTCACCAGGCGTAACGATCTTCGCCCTCATAGCAAACACCTGCACCGCGCTCATCGCCTCATCGCTCTTCTACAACATGAAGCCCACGACGAGCGACTTCTTTAAGCGTGGTGCTGTTCTCTTCCTTGCCGTGCTCATGAACGCTTTCGCTTCTGCCCTTGAGATTCTGACGCAGTACTCCCAACGACCTATTGTTGAGAAACACTCACGCTATGCCTTCTACCACGCTTCTGCTGAGGCGTTTGCTTCGATCTTGGTTGATATGCCGTATAAGATCAGTAATAGTATTCTGTTCAATGTCACTCTTTATTTCATGACGAACCTTAACAGGGATGCGGGGGCGTTCTTTTTCTACCTCCTTGTTTCGTTCATCATGGTCCTCGCCATGTCTGGTATTTTCCGATCTATGTAAGTCTCCCTTCACATCATCCCTAAATGATTCACGACTGACAGGTTTAGTGCTTCACTCTCTCGTACACTCTCACAGGCCATGGTTCCCGCTTCGCTGCTGATCCTCGCCCTCGTCATCTTCGCCGGCTTCGTCATCCCAACGGACTACATGCTCGGCTGGTGTCGATGGATCAATTACCTCGATCCAGTAGCCTACGCCTTCGAGTCCCTCATGGTCAACGAATTCTCCGGTCGCAACTTTACCTGCACAGCCTTCATCCCCAGCAACTTAGTCTCTGGCTATGAAGACGTCGGCGGTCTCAACCGAGCTTGTTCCACTGTCGGCAGCATTCCTGGCGAGAGCTTCATCAACGGCGATCGCTACCTAAACACTCAGTACAAGTACTACCACGCCCACAAGTGGCGCAACGTCGGTATCCTCATCGCCATGACCATCTTCAACCACATCGTCTACATCGTCGCTACCGAGTACATCTCCGCCAAGAAGTCAAAGGGTGAAGTCCTCGTCTTCCGTCACGGCCACCTCCCCGCTTCCACCAAGAGCAAATCCGATCCCGAGTCCGCTGTTTCTGGCCCTGTTCCCACTGCTGAGAAGTTCAACAACGAGGCTGCCAACATCCAAGGATCCACTAGCGTCTTCCACTGGAACAACGTCTGCTACGACATCAAGATCAAGGGTGAACCACGACGAATTCTCGACAACGTTGACGGATGGGTCAAGCCAGGAACATTAACTGCTCTTATGGGTGTATCCGGTGCCGGAAAGACTACTCTCCTCGACTGTCTCGCCGATCGAATCTCAATGGGCGTCATCACAGGTGAAATGCTCGTTGACGGCAAAATCCGCGATTCATCGTTCCAGCGAAAGACAGGTTACGTGCAACAGCAAGATCTTCATCTCGAGACCAGCACCGTTCGTGAAGCCCTTACATTCTCCGCCCTCCTCCGCCAGCCCGCCTCTACCCCCCGCGCCGAGAAGATCGCCTATGTCGACGAAGTCATCAAGCTGCTCGACATGCAAGAGTATGCCGACGCCGTCGTCGGTGTCCTCGGCGAGGGTCTCAACGTAGAACAGCGCAAGCGTCTCACCATCGGCGTTGAGCTCGCCGCCAAGCCTCCCCTGCTCCTCTTCGTCGACGAACCTACTTCCGGTCTTGACTCGCAGACGTCCTGGGCCATTCTCGACCTCCTCGAGAAGCTCTCCAAGGCAGGCCAGTCTATCCTGTGTACCATCCACCAACCGTCCGCAATGCTCTTCCAGCGCTTCGACCGTCTTCTCTTCCTCGCCAAGGGTGGACGCACCATCTACTTTGGCGACATCGGCGAGAACTCTGAGACTCTAACCAACTACTTCGTCAAGAACGGTTCTGATCCTTGCCCCAAGGGTGACAACCCTGCTGAGTGGATGCTTGAGGTCATTGGCGCTGCGCCTGGTTCACACACTGAGATCGATTGGCATCAAACTTGGCGACAGAGTCCTGAGTATCAGGAGGTTCAGACTGAGCTTCAACGTCTCAAGACCGAGGGCAGTGCTCACAATGAACCTCACGACAAGAACTCTGAGTCGTACCGGGAATTCGCTGCGCCTTTCTGGGAGCAGCTTCGCATTGCTAGTCTCCGTGTCTTCCAGCAGTACTGGCGCACTCCTTCATACATCTACTCCAAGGCTGCTCTGTGTATCCAAGTTGGTCTCTTCATCGGTCTCGTCTTCCTCAACGCTCCTCTTTCAATTCAGGGCTTGCAGAACCAGATGTTTGCCATCTTCCAGGTCCTCACAGTCTTTGGTCAATTGGTTCAGATGCAGGTTAGTCCTCCTTACTCCCCCTACGTCCAACACTCACTAACTTCTCTAGATGCCTCACTTCGTCACCCAACGCTCTCTCTACGAAGTTCGCGAACGTCCTTCCAAGACCTACAGCTGGAAAGTCTTCATGCTCTCCCAAGTCTTTGCCGAGATCCCCTGGAACAGTCTCATGTCCGTCTTCATGTTCGTCTGCATCTACTACCCAGTCGGCTTCCAGAAGAACGCCGAAGCAGCTGGCCAGACTGCCGAGCGCGGTGCTCTCATGTGGCTTCTCTTCTGGCAGTTCCTCGTCTTCACGTGTACCTTTGCCCACATGTGTATCGCCATCACCGACACTGCTGAGGCTGGCGGTAACCTTGCCAACGTTATCTTCATGATGTGCCTGTTCTTCTGTGGTGTCTTGGCCTCGCCCGATAACATGCCCGGCTTCTGGATCTGGATGTATCGAGTATCGCCGTTTACGTATCTCGTCTCGGCGATTTTGTCGACGGGTATAGCTAACACGGAGGTTACGTGCGCGGCTAACGAGTACACGGTCATGCAGCCTCTCAACGGTACAACCTGCGGAGAATATCTCCAGAAGTTCGCCGACAAGGCTGGTGGCTACGTCTTCAACCCCGACGCGACATCTGACTGTCGATTCTGCTCCATCAAGTCCACCAACACGTTCCTCAAGGCTATCAGCGCGAGCTACGAGCACCGATGGAGGGACTTTGGTATCGGAATGGTGTACATTGTTGTCAACATTGCGGGAGCTCTGTTCCTGTACTGGCTTGTTCGCATGCCCAAGAACAAGAACAAGAAGAAGCAGGAGTAGATGCACAATCGAGCTTCGGCTCTTTTTTTTTATTTTTATTTTTGGTACAAGGATTTGTTTTAGAGAAGTACTATAGACTGGTTTGGGTTTTTTACTTTTACTTAGAATAGCAATCATTGAGTGTCGATATTAGACTTGTAGGAAGCTCAATAGCACATCGTCAATACATTACGCTCTCTACCCGCCATTTGAGTGCCTCGGCGATTATCAGATCACATTTGAGTCACTATTCATGTAAAGAACTATTCTGTCTCTGTTCTGAGTCATGAGTACCAGCCTCTGTCAAAATGGACCCTCTGTCCCGTTATTTCCTTAGCTCCCGGCATTTCCTACGTTGCCGATATTACCGACATAACCACCAGAATCCACCGTTTGAGATTGAGAAATGTGTCATTTCTAAGCCAAACCGCGGCAAGTAACGCCGATCACGCCTGAATGAGTCGCATGTGTAACTTGTAGGGCTGAGGTGGTTGAAGTTTGTAAGAGGATTGACTGGTAACGTTGGGGTTGACATAAATATCGAGACACCTGCAGACGCAGTGCCATCATTGAACTGGCACGAGATCAATTGTTTTCTATGCTATTATAGCACAATTGAAACTGGGTCACGGCACTGATGAGTTTTAAATACTCTACTTATGACAACGGTATACGAATTGACTGGAACCCCTTCCTGAGCCTCGGTCTAATGGAGGAGACTGATCATGCAATTTGCTTCACGATACTTACATTCAAGCAACAGCAGCATTCTGATGACCTTACGCCCTTTTATTAACAAGCCAAAGCAAAATCCTGATTTATAAACAAATATCTACATCACGTCTTACAACACCTCCATCCATAGTAATTTGTCCATCCCCCTCCAATCAACTCCCCCACAACCGTCCGGCCGAGTATCCAGATGCCGGGAAGATCTGCTCCATCGGAGGATGAACCCCGCGGGCCGCAAACATTCCCGCCTCAACCCCGACCCCAGCATCGCTAATACATAAAACACCCATCGTATCCTTCACCACTCCTCACTATGGTCAGCTCTTCATTGTTGCGTCAAAATGGCCGTCGATACTTCAGATAGCGTCTGTCCCACGCTCCGCGATGAACCCCTCAGTGATGAAAAACCCCAAGATGATGCTGCTTCAACACCAAGCCAAGGCGACGAAGAGATTCAAGCTTGCACAACAGAAGACCCAGGTGAACCTCCAGATGGTGGCTTACAAGCCTGGCTGCAAGTCGTAACAGGCCATCTCGTCGCTTTCAACTCATGGGGATATCTCATCAGCTTCGGCATCTTCCAGCCCTACTACGAATCCCAATTCTCACTTCCACCCTCAACAATCTCTTGGATCGGCAGCTTAGAAGTCTGTCTCATTTTCTTCATCGGCACATTCTCCGGCCGAGCTTTCGACGCAGGGTATTACCGTACTGCACTAGCAGTCGGCCTCTTCTTGCAAATATTAGCCATCTTTATGACCAGTATCGCATCGTCATACTGGCAAGTCCTTCTTGCCCAAGGAATCTGCCAAGGTCTCGGTAATGGAATCATTTTCGCACCGACAATAGCAAACATGTCGACGTATTTTACGACCAAGAAGACTATTGCGATCTCAGCTGGTGCATGTGGTGCTGGCACAGGAGGAATTGTGTTTCCGCTGATTGCACAACAACTTCTCCCCAAGATCGGGTTCCGCTGGACGGTGAGAGTTATGGGATTGGTGGTTGCTGTGTCGTCAATGATTATCATGATCATTGCGAAGACGAGACTCAAGGCGAGGAAAGCTGGGCCGCTTGTTGAATGGGCTGCGTTCAAGGAGCCAGCGTATGTCCTCTTTGCTGCGGCAATGTTCTTTACCTTGTGGCCAACATGGATCTCCTACAACTATGTAAGTTTAACCCAATTGACCACCGTGATACGTGCTGATGATGCCAGGCTCGTCAATACACAACAGACAAACTCTCTGGCTCAGGCTCAGACTCATTCCTAATCCTCATCGTCATAAACGCCGTCGGTATCCCAGGCCGCATGATATCCGCCTTTCTCGCCGACCGCCTCTTCGGCGCCATTCCCGTCTTCATACCCACAATCTTCTCAGCCTCACTATGTCTCTATCTCTGGTCACAGGTCTCCTCCCTAACAGGAATGTTCATCTGGGTCAGCGTATTTGGCTATTTCGGCGCCGCGATACAAAGTCTCTTCCCTTCCTGCTGTGCGAGTCTTACACCAGATTTGAGTAAAGCCGGGACAAGAATTGGAATGATCTTCTCGATTATTAGTTTTGCGGCGTTGACGGGGTCGCCTTTGGCTGGGAAGTTGATGCAAGCTACGGGCGGGAGCTATTTGGCGGCGCAGATTTGGGGAGGGTCGAGTATGATTTTGGGGATGGGGTTGTTGTATGCTGCGAAAAGAGCTGAGGCTAGACAAAAGCAATGATTTAGAACACTATAGAAATAATCTGTTATTATAGACATAAAATTGAACCATAATCATCTTGAGGTGTTGTGTTGTACTTCGCACAATTGTATGCCCGCTAGATCCCGGCATCCAATGATTGCCTCTAAAATTTCACAACCACCAAATTCCTCCAAAACCCAACATCACCACCCCTCCTCAGCATGTCCCCAACACCATGGATATGCCGAACCTGCACAAGAGTATTAACACGCTCTCACATGCGCCAATTCGTGCGCTTCGCAACCAATGGTTAGTCCTCCCCTCTCAATCCCCCCCCCCCCCCCCCCCAAAGTGCCCCCGCTAACCACCACAGATGCCTCACCACTCCTCGCACCCGCACTCCTCCAGCGCGCCCAATCCCTCACAACCGAACACGACGACCTCCAGAAAACCCTCAACAACTCCTTCGATTCTACCATAGCTAAGCGCGTCGGCGAATTGTCTCGCGTAGCTGAAGCGCTGAAAGCATGGCAGACCTCCCAAGCCTCTGTCGCCGAATTAACCTCCATGCTCAACGACCCCGATCAAGACGCCGATCTCGCTGCCATCGCCCGCGATGAACTCAGCTCCGAAACAGGAAAACTCGAGTCCCTCGCCCGCAGACTCTCAGCAAGCTTAACGCCCCGCCACCCCTTCGCCGATTTCCCATGCATGCTGGAATTCCGCCCTGGGCCTGGTGGTCTTGAAGGGCGGTACTTTATGGATACTTTGTTCAAAATGTACAAGGCGCTATGCATGCGACGCGGTTATCGCCACACAGTAGTAAAGTACGAATTTGCCGATACAGCAGGTGATTCCTCCTCATCAGCCGGCGAGAACCCCCTCCAAGAAGCAATTCTCGAAGTCCACGACCAAGGCGCCTTCGACATCTTCCGCAGCGAAGCAGGCATGCACCGCGTCCAGCGCATTCCCAGCACCGAGACCAAAGGCCGCGTGCACACCAGCGCCGTCGCAGTCTGGGTTCTGCCCTCGTTCCCCGAGAACGGCGCTGCAAACATCGACTTTGACGATCCAGAGAGTGACTTCTACGTTAATCCGCAGGAGGTCAAAATTGAGACGATGCGAGCTAGAGGTGCGGGAGGACAACACGTTAATAAGACGGAGTCTGCTATTCGAATGACGCATTTGCCTACTGGTACGACTGTGTCGATGCAGGATCATCGTTCGCAGCAGCGTAATCGTGAAGAAGCATGGAAATTGCTTCGTTCACGCATTGCAGATCAGAGACGAGAAGCTCGTGAAGAGGAAGCCTCTAAGCTAAGAAACAGCGTACTCTCCAAGACACAGATCACACGAGGTGATAAGATCCGAACGTACAACTACAACCAAGACCGATGTACCGACCATCGTGCAGGCGTTGACGTGCACGACCTACCGAATGTTCTCGAGGGCGGTGAAAAGCTAGATCGAATCATGGACGGCGCAAAAGATTGGCTTGTGAATAAGGATATTGAACTCCTCATGGCCGAAGAAGAAGCCAAAGAGAAACTCAATGGCAAGAAATAGATGTACAACACTGTAGCATAGGGATTGTATTATCATGTACAGAACCCGCTGTAGGGAACCCAAAACAGTTGAATAGATGACGATATCCGACGCTTCATATCTTCGTGCCATTATGCGTATCAAGAACGAACCAAACTCCAGCATGCACCCGATGAGGACACCGCGGTCCCAGCTAACTCCATGCATCAAAGTCCATTTCACATTAATCCTCCAAGAACCACCTTCCCAATACTAGCCACCTCTGTCTTGACATAGCTGCGACTCTGCTCCTCAAAGTCCCGTACTATCCCTTGCACGATTATCTTGCGCACGCGCGAATCCGCTTTCGTGAAGAGTTCAGCGACAGGTGCAGAACACTCTCTAGGTGAAGGTACCAACGCCAGAAATCTCGTGTAGCAATCGATCAACACATCGCACAGCGTCGCGAACGTCTCAAAGTAATCGGGGTCAAACGGCAACGAAGGCGTGAGTAGAAAGGTATACTCTTCTCCAGGGAGGAGATCTGTCTCAGCAGCTGCAAAGTTCATGACAGAGGGCGCTGGACCACCGGCTGCGGGCAGAGAAGCCATCTCGTCGACCATGGGGTGCATGTCAGCTGCTGATGTTGAGCGACGAGATTTACCGCCTGGACGACGGAACATGCTTGGGAGACGTGCGCGGGTGAGTGATGCAGCGGTTGATGATTCGCCGTGGAGTTGTTGGAAGGAGTCGAACTCAGAGAGGAGCGAGTTTAGACTTCGGAGGAATTCGATCGATGTGGAAGAGTACAGGTCGATGATTGTCGGGAGGGAGAGGCCGAGGAGGAGATGGTTCGTTGCTTTGCGACCAAGCTTTCGAGCATCGAGGGAGGGCATGCGATTGAGGTCCGTCTTTTCGAAGAGATACGTCTTGAACCAATAAATCCGTCCTTCATGTCTGTTTCGCAGTTAGCTTCTACCCAAACCGTTTTGCTCAAGGTCCAACATACGCTTTCCGCAAATACTCCAACGTTGCGATGCGCTTATTCGCAAGCTCCGTAACATGATGGTGCATGATACCCGCCTCATTCTGCTGCCACATTCCCGACGTCCCAACCGCCCCATTCGGCATTATCCCAATCGGCGTATTCGGCACGATCCCCCCATGAAGGGTCGTTGACCCCGTCGCACTGCGACTCAACATCTGAGGTTCCACGGGCGCCGCCGCACTTTCCACGCCGTCAGGCCTAGGCGCTACCTTGGCAGCAGCAGAGAGCGCGTAATCCGGCAGCGCAGGAGGCGCCGTAGCATCCGTGACAAAAGCGTTAGGCCCGTTCCCAAACGAACTCCCACGCCTACTCGACAGCGATGCTTTTCGCGAGAACGATGCTTTGCGGTCCTTGGGGAGGATAGTTGTGTTCAGAGGATCAACGGCGTGGCCGTCGCGCGTGGTGGGACGAGAAGCAGCGTTGGAGGAGAAGATGGAGGTCGAGAAGATGGGCGTACCCGTGTTATTCGGTGTTTTGGGAGGCATGTTTCGTGACGATCTGGCCCTGGGGGGCACGACGGAGTAAGGTTAATTGCGTGGTTGTCTCTTTTCGTGGTAGCCGTGCGTTAAAGGAGGGCGAGGGGTGTGTGATGATCGGCAGTCGAAGGATCCAACAACTGGCGTTTTCGCCAGAGCCGCACGCGGATTGCAGCGTCGCAGTGAATCCACGCGGGGGGGTTTGAGGGATGAGATTAGGTGTTTCGTTTTGCTTGACGATACGCCTATAGGCGCTCAGCGCCGTTTCTTTCGTCTCGTTTCTTTCGATTGCCCTTCTCGTGAATCTCAATATCGGATCGTCGTGCTCATCAGTACTGTAAAGAAAAAATGGTGGTGAAAGGGTGCATCCTGGAGTTGAACCCCTGGTTTGTGGTGCCGAATGTGGATTGGGCGGGAATTGCTTTTGGAATGGAAGGAAAATAAAAGATCCAGGGCCCTCTCACGCAAGCGCGCATGGGTAAGGTAAGGGTTCAGATTGAAGATCCGCTAACCACCTCCAGCGAAAACCGGAATAACCACCATTCTTGGCAAGACTCGCATAGAGGATCGGTTTCGTGATTTTAAATTGTGAGAAATAAGGGCCGATTGAAGATGATCGTTTGTTTAGCTGGTTACAGGCTCAAACGTGTTGCAGCAAAATTGGGGACGCCGTTAAAGTTCCCCGACAGCTATGCGCGTAACGGGCATCAAACTTCAGTCTAACTATAGACAGAGAGAAATGTTTGGAAAAGTGCATAATACCGTGATACGCTTAGCAGGCCATTTAGTAAGAATTTCTTCACTGTAATCACCGATTTTTAGAGCATGCAAGTCAATCACAAGATGGCACACAAACCATCATGTAAAGCAGTGCCTTACCCTGCAGGAGCAAGATCGCATTCATCGCGACGGGGGGTTCTAGAAACAATACTATGTGAGACGTGTCCAACGAGCATTGTTCATTCTCTAGTTCGTTTGGCATCAAATGATTGCACAAACCAGTCTTGCATGATGTTGTTGAGCCAAACCGCTTCTGTTCATCACTTGTCTCTCCCAGAGGCTCGGGCTTTTGATCCAGGGCTGTAGGTCTCAGCGGGCGAGGGTTGTCAATGTTGACTTATGCAACATAATATGATCTGTTTTCTTTAGGAATATTACTTCTGATACCAAGAAATGTCTACGGTCAGCATTTGCACAAAATACAAGCTTCGAGGTCTTGAATTAAGCTCAGCCCAGCACGCTAATACCGTGACGTCTTTGTGAAACTTCAAGACCCCTCATTGCTCACTCACCTCACGGCACCATCGCAACCATCTTCAATTAGAGCAACGCATGCATACCAGATAACCACCCAAAAATGACAACAATTCACATCTTACGCCATGGCCAAGCTCTACACAAGTAATTTACCCTCCATCCCATCTCTCACCTCGCTGACAACCCAGCGTTGAAAGAGGCTATCCCCACCGCGACCCTCCCCTAACAGATCTAGGAACACGTCAAGCACGCAGCGTCCAACAAACCATAAAAATACAACCAGACCTAATAATCGTATCACCCATGACAAGAACCATACAAACAATGTACATCGTCTTCCGGTATCTTCTCCATAGCACCAAAACCCCCGTCCAAGTATGGCCAGACCTCCGCGAGGCCCACGACGCAACCTGCAACAAGGGAATTTCACGAAAAGAATTAGCAGACAAGTTTCCAAACCTTGACTTTTCAGCCTGTCCGGAGAAGTGGGACTTTCCGACGCATACCCCGGATGATGCGACGGTACGAGCCGAAAGAGTTCGGCGGCGGTTGAAAGATGTTGCAAGGACCGGGGGCTATAAAAACATCATGCTCGTCACGCACCGAGGTATCGCTGCGTTTCTGGTGCAGGGCGATAGATTCAGTGTTTGCGGTAAGAGTACCAATACATGCCGAGGTCCTGGCTGATGACGTAGAACACCGATCATATCGCTTCGCCACGAATGAAGAAGTCGACAAAGCAAGGCATGGTGTTAACGTAGATACAGGGCTTGAGCAAGATTTTGGCCCGACAGTGTTGATACCAGCTGAGAAACCGAAAACTCGCCAAGGGCAGTCAAGCTGACGGGTAACTACTATCAATAGATGCAAACTCCTTGCCTGAAAGCAGGCTTGGACGGTCATGAGGTTTGAGGAGAATACAACCTTGGACTACAGTGCTGACCTCGTCTCACTAAGCAAAAATAATGATCAACTGGAAATATTGCTAGAAGACTCCAAATGGTGGCCACGTCAACATAAGCGGAATACCACCCTTCCTTGCGCAATCACCGAGCCACTTTCGCATCCATATCAATTATGACAATTGGGGTCCATGACAACTCGAAGTAAGCCGGAACAAATCCATTTTTACCACCGTTTCAAAACAACCTAATTGGATAAACAAATACCAGCGCCGCAGCTATCCAGCAAACTATCGATAGTTTAACTAAAATAAAGAAGCCCTCCAGACCAGAGTCAGCTAAGCCTCATGAGTATATCTACAGACACCAACCCTCATCTTTGCATCAGTGGCGGTGTAAACCAATGGTGAATCCTGCAACTCCACGCTTACACCTATTTACGTTATTCCGTAAGCCAAGCCACTGCAGGGCTGGCCAGTAAAAACACCTCCGCTGACTGCTTTAACCGCTGTGGAGTTGGGATGAGAAAATGTCAGCACTAGTAGGGCTGAGCTCGGCATCACGGCAGTTTAAATAATCTCCCAATCCCAAATCCAAGCCAAATTGAAAAAAAGGATTCAGTGCTTATTTTCCCTTTTCTTTTTAATTTTTCAGAGAATTTTGTTTACTGAGAAATCATGGCTTTCGTACGACCGTTGCTGTACGTCGCCCTCGGGCTTCTCATGGTGGTTTCCATCATCGAACTCTCCTTCATCTCAAGTATGGTCGGTTGGCTACACGGCAACGCCAGCGGAACCTTTTCCTTTGAGTACCGCGGTACAAGACACAATCTCAAGGGCGAGCCTGCAAACTTGATCGTTGATCAGGGACATACCAGCAACGGCGCAGCTGGAACAGCATTTGTCCTCATCGGATGTGGAGGAATCCTCGCTTTGATTCTTCGCAACAGACCAAACCCTGGAAAATTCAGTCGATTCTTTTATAACACGTGGCTGGTCTTCAACGTCCTCAGTTTACTTCTTACTCTCACGGCTCTTATCTACACCTTTGTTGTTACGAATAATCATAACGGACAACGTATCGACCCTGGTGTTGCGGCGGGTCTTGCCGATGATGAGAAATATCCCCTTCAGTCATGGACACCTCAGAATTGGTTCTCAGCATTCTTGAAACTCGATCTCACCAACTCGAATGAGAGAAACGACATTGAACATCACCTGCGTCTCATGCGAGGCTGGCAGTACAACTTAATCCCCTTCTTCATCATCCACCTTGCCGAGACTGGCCTTGCACTCTGGGACGCTATGCTACGACGAAAAGAGCCTGTGCCAGCCTATGCGCCACCCAAGCACACCGTCTAAGTCAATTGCATATACGAAAAGGATCGACATCCTTGCAAGGATGGAACATTATTTTTATTGGGTACATAAAGGAAGATATATGGCATCTCACCTCGGCATAAAATGTATAGAGGACAAATCTTTAATGATGTAATAATAAATAACATAAGGTTAAATAATTTACTCACCTGCTTCATTCGTGATAAGAGTCCAGTAACTCAATTGTGATTACAAATCCTGTACACGAAAGGGCGCGCAATGACTCACTAGAACGCCCAGCGGGGCCTTTCTCAGCACCATAAAAGCCATCTCCAACCTCACGATACTCACCCTTGTCTAATCATCCACAAATCAGATCAAAATGACTTATTCGCTCTTCATCGGCAACAAGCGCTACTCCTCTTGGTCAATGCGACCTTGGGTTCTTCTCAAAGCCCTCGAGATCCCCTTCGACGAAAAACTCAATCTCTTCAAACCCGGCCTTCGTCAACCCGACTTCCTCGCTTTTTCACCAACTGGAAAAGTCCCCTGTCTTCACGATAGAGAAACATCAATTGTTGTTTGGGACTCGTTAGCTATCTGCGAGTACATCGCTGAGCAATACCCCGCTGCTTGGCCAACCAACGCAGCAGCGCGTGCTTTTGCTCGTAGCGCCGCTGCGGAAATGCACTCTGGATTCGACGCCATTCGCGATGAGTGTTCTATGAACGTTGGGTTGAGAATTGAACTTGGAACACCGAGTGAAGCGCTCCAGAAGGATATTAGCCGCTTCAATGAGCTTTTCAAAGAGGGGTTGGACAAGTTTGGGGGACCGTGGTTGGCTGGTGATAAGTTTACGATCGTGGATGCTATGTATGCTCCTATTGCTTCGAGGATCAAGACTTATGGTATTGAGCTGGATGGCGCGGCGAAGGAGTATGCTGATCGGTTGTTTGAGCATGAGGCTGTGCAGGCGTGGATTCAGGACGGTATCAAGGAGACGAGCAGAGAGCCTTCTCATGAGGAGGACTGTGTGAGGGGACGCAAGATTCTCAAGGACTTGACCAAGGAGTAAGGTATTGATTTGGTTATGGAAAAGTACTGCTGGCTAAGAGAATGGCTATATAATAAAGAAAGCCAGAGGCGTTTGGGGATATGATTGACTCAATAAGTGTCCCAGTATTTAGTTTACCCTCGAGGAAGTTCCTGCAAAGCTCAGATATGCCATCTTGGTAAGAAGGCGAAACTTCTTTCCCCAAATGATAAATGCACCAGCAAATACGGTGATGATAAAAGACAAGAAACAGACCAGAATGAAGGTATCCTGTACTCCCATACTGTCAATCCAAGGCTGAATACCAAATGTCATAGCACAGCCAATGATGTTCCTGATCAAGATAACAGTTGTGATAGCTTCACCATCAACTTCCTTGTAGCAGTCAACAACGTAAGCCATAGTGAGAGCTGCTGCGACCGTCAAGCCAAAGCCAACGAGTCCCATGCCGACGACAGGACCAATCCAAGGTAGCGCGTTGGCGGCACCAACACCGTAGAGTAAGAGACCGCCTGACATGAGGAACGCCATGGGGATGAAAACCTGGAGACGGAACTCTGGTTCTAGCCACCCACGGTTTCGGCGTGTGAGGAACAGGACAAGCTTGTCGTTAAAAGGACCCGCCATCAAGGCTCTGATGGAAAGTTAGCATATATACGTAGTACTTATTGTAAAGGAAGCTTACCCAAAGAGACCTCCAATAAGAGGAGACAGCCAGATAAGACCCAGAGCCTCATTGCTCATGCTATATGGTGACGAGCCCAAGATGGAAGCTGTAGTGGTTCCTAGGACGGTGATCCAGGATACACAAGCGCCATACTCAAGTCCGCTCTTCAGAAATGTCAGTATCTCCCAATCGCCTTGTCAATGGCGCTATAACTTACCCAAACGATGGCTGGAAACCAAGATAGTTGCAAAGGACGATAGACTTGCCTGACGAACTGGCCCCAAGTTCCTGGGAGAACAACCCACGGGCGGTACTGAAGTCGAAATGAGTCTGTCTCCAGGACTTGGCCAACTCTGTATACACTGCCGTTGGTGAGTGCTGAATGAAGATGTTTTTCTCCTTTGTCATCCTCTAGAATGGCCTCCAAAGCAGACTCTTGAGTTTCTTGTACTTGCTCTTGAGGGAGCGCCGACTCTCTAGTGAAGTTACTTTCCTCCAAAGTGAAGAAGATGGCAACAAAGAGTATACCACACAATATAGCACCCCACCAATATACCCAACGCCAACCGAGAGTCTCGATCATGTATCCAGAACAAATGGGGCCGACTGAAGATCCTGCTGATAACCCGAAGGCGTAAATACCCAAGGCAAAACCTCGTTCATGAGCAAAGAAGATATCGGCGATCGAGATGGGAACGAGAGCTTCGTATGGTGCACGGCCTAGTCCAAAGAGGATGTGAGCGCCGATGAAGTCACCAGAATTTCTTGCAGTTGCAAGCCAGATGTGACAGCCGATGACAACGGCCAGGCTGGATAGGTATGCGATACGTCGACCAAACTCTGTCCAATGTCAGAACGGTAACACTATAGCTAGGATAGGAATACTTACTGTGAGACAGAGGCGTGAAAAAGACATTTCCAACACCAAGCATCAGCAAAGTCAAAGCAGTACCAATGTTGAGTTGATTAATCGATGTCCCAAGCGCATCTTGAATATCAACGTAAACAGAACTTTCCCAGTTTCCCAGGGCAGTCATGACAGTGCTGTATATGACAAGCAAGAACAGATGATATCTCTTTCGCCAGACGGACCAGCGAAGTGGATCACCTAGGTTATCAGATGGAGTTGGAACAAGGATGATATCGCCTTGTTCATTGGTATTGTGGGATGGTCTAGTGACAAGGTAGACTGTTCCAGGGACGACTTCATAGTCGGGATGTGAAGAGTTGTTTTCCTCCATTATGAAACAGAGTTGGTTTTCAAGAGAGATGTATTAATGGACTTGTTGTTAGAGTCATTGTTTAAGACGACGAGGTGACTTTATAGACTTGCCAACTCGGCTGTTGATAAGGAGTTCAGAGATAATGTTCAACATGCCGATGAGAATGCCGGTCGTTCATGGTGGACGAAAACCTGGGGTTAGACCAAACCCAAAAAGGTCTTCCGACACACTAAAGCTCAAAGGTGGGAGCGATAACGGCCTCGGACGATCTGATGTTGAGCGAAGCAATTACTTCAGATGAGAAAAGAGAAGTTAAAGATACGAGAGAGGTCATGGCGATTTGAGTTTCGATGTAGACTAAACTTCATTAGGTCTTCCGACAGACTAAAACTGACCCTTGTCTAACCGTTGGCCAATGGACTGGCTGGGGTTTCGTCTCGAACTTCAATATCCGGAAGTATACCCGTAGGCTGAGGAGTTGAGCTAGGCTGTATTGGCTCTTCCGACAAGCTAATGCAGCTTCGTTTGATTTAGTCAGTCTTGTATCAATAGATCAGAACGGAAAGTGTGCTATAAATTCCTATACTGTTATCTCCCTTTTGATGCTGGGTGAGTATTCAGACTGGCTAACATCCTTGACCTCTCATCATGACGCTTCTATCAAAGCCAAGCATCTCAATGGAAGATATACGAAACACCATCGACACTTACATCAAGGGACTTTCAGATGAGCTCTACACTTTGAACAAGCAGGCAAGACTCTGTTCAGCATTGACCTCTCCAACACGCTGACATCTTCACCCAGATCCACGACGAACCTGAGATAGCCTTTCAAGAATTCAAAGCTCAAACTCATATTTCCGACTTCCTTGAACAACAAGGCCATTCAGTTCAACGCGGGGCTTACAACCTACCTACATCCCTCGAGTCTATATATGGCTCCAAAGGCCGATGCGTCAACTTCAACGCGGAATATGATGCCCTTCCTGGCCTTGGCCATGCTTGTGGTCACAACCTGATCTCTATAGCCAGTGTTGCTACTTATCTCGCTTTGACACATACTTTGAGGAAGTATGGTATTGACGGAAGAGCGCAGTTACTAGGTACGCCTGCTGAGGAGGACGGCGGAGGGAAGATTCTCCTCCTCAATGCTGGGGCCTATGAGAAAGCCGATCTTTCTCTGATGATGTGAGTTGCGACTAGCTTCATCATCCCTTTTTCCAACCCTCTAACGACTACCAGTCACCCTTTTGTGGAAGACCAATTCCGTCCAAACGGTACAATTGGATCCGCCGGCCAAAGCAGCATCGCAATCGTCGATTTAATCGCCGAATTTCGCGGCACCAGCGCCCACGCTTCCGGAAACCCATGGGACGGAATAAACGCCCTTGACGCACTGGTAGCTTCATACAATAACATATCAATGCTACGACAACAGATAAAGCCAGATGAGCGTATCCACGGATGTATTCTTCAAGCACCAAAGATCACGAATGCGATACCAGAGTATACAAAGGTCAAGTTCTCGATTCGAAGTCCAAAGATGAACTCCCTGAAGAAGTTGGGTCAGCGGGTGCGGCATTGTCTTGAGGCAGGAGGGTTGGCTACGGGCTGTGAGGTTGAGATAACTGAAGACCTGGCGTATGCTGATCTCTGGGTCAATGATCCTCTGTGTTCTCTGTTTAAGCAACATATGGATTTACTTGGTGTTCCGCTGTCTCAAGGGAGTCAAAGCGAGAATATCGGTGGTTCGACTGATATGGGGAATGTTAGCCAGATTATCCCTGGCTTGCATGCGATTATCGGGATCGAAGCACCAAAGGGCACGTTCCCACACAATCATGCTTTTGCAGAGGCTGTTGGTACGAAGGATGCTCATTTGAGGATTCTCGAAGCTGCGAAAGGAATGGCTTTAACGGCGTGGTCTGCGATTGTCGACGATAAGGTGTTTGCTGAGATTCAGGACCATTTTGACAAGATGAGGAAGACAGACGAGAACTTGGGTCTATGAATAGAGTAAATAGTTTCCAGTAGCACAGAAAGTCACAATTCACCACGCTTTCTAACAATTATATTCATATAAGACGAGTACACTGTTCATACCGAGTAGTCTCCCTTTTCCTACAGAATCACCGTTTTGAGCAGAGACTCTTCGAACAGGATGTCGAGCCCCAACGAGGAAGTCTTCTCTCTACCAGCCACTGCAGGGCTCTGTTCTGTCAAAACTCCAGCAACAGGCGCAAAAAGATCCATAGGTCTTGGTCTCCAGGCACATAAAAGAAACTCTACGACGGATCGCACTGCCCTGCCGCCAGCAAAGTGATTCATGGCCTCAACATGTAGAATAATGAGATCTTGACTTTTGGTCGTTGTCATACCGGTGCCAAGAACAGTGATAGCACAAAGCAGGCTTGTGAAGTCGGATCGCACCCTGGCGAGATGATGAAGTGCTGTTTCGCAGAGGCTTATGACTGAAGGCTCTCCAGCCCCCAGAAATGGGTTTTCGAGTTTGGTGATTAGAAGTTCGATAGCCAGTGAATAGACCTGTCTGATATGGAAACTCTCAGTATCATGGTTGGTGCTTGAAAGTTCCTGATGGGTGGCCGCTGCCGTTGGCTCTATTTGTTCAATGTTGCCCAATCCAACTTGGCACTCGTGCAGTCTGCTCCTCAGCTCCTGTAGTCTGACTTGCATATAATCAGAGGCCACGCTGAGCCGATGATGCAGCAGATGAGAGACCTTGAACAGGATATCGAAGAGCTCGATGGGAAGCCACGCCGATAACCCTGCTTTCACAAATCCACTAGAGTTGGCGTTTGACTCCAGAACTGGCGATCTGGACCATAGGCTTATAATCTTCGAAAGATCATGGTAATTGCGTAGATAGCTTGGGCGAAAGACACCGTTTATGGCTACATGATAAACCAGGGTCTCCAACACCAGAGCTTGATGGGTGTTCTGAGGCGGTTGATCAAGTGCGAGACATAGTGGCGCCGTGACTGAGAGATAGGTTAGAGAATCAGTAGCGGAGTTTTCAAATCTCTGGATATTGGTTAGTCTTCAAAAAGGCCAGGTTTCATCAAAGCTGATACTCACCTCAAAAACATGCAGCAACAGCACAGTCGCGATATTGGAATCCTGGGTAAGACTCCCCTTACTCCTTGTGCTCAGGCGCAGTTGCTTCAGCGCGTCGCTGTGTTGTTGGAGGGCGTGTATTCGCCAGCTTGGTTGAAACTGCGAGATTATAATTGCTGAACATGCGAGCCATGCATGAAGCATACTGCGTGAGTTGACTAGAGCTTCAAACCCTTCAGCAAGCATCGAGAACTCTCGGCCTCGATCAAGCCTTGATGTAGCTTGGTCGAGAACCTCTAGCAATCCTGTCATTGAGCATGAGGGCAGGCCTTGGAAGCATTCGTTGAAGGCCCCTGTGTTGCTGATGAGGGCCTGGTCATGTATTGGGGAAGACAGGCGGCATCCGTTTCGTAAGATCAACTCCTCACCAAGGGTACTCGGTGTGCTAGGACCGCTGGTCTCGCCATGAGAGCTATCATCTAACTGAGGACTCACACTACTCCTCTCGCCAGCCCGAACATCGAGCTTCTGGTTACGGCGCTCATTACTGCTGCGCCAGCTACAAGTAACTCGACGGTTGGAACAGCTACCGCAGGTTGGGCGACATTCATCGCATTTCTTCCGTCGATTTCGGCCTTAAGAGTAGAGTCAGTAATTTTGCCACTATGATGAGACTGCATGCTTACATGGAATGCAACCACCTTGAGACCGGCGATGCTTTACGCGCTTCTCTGCATGAACCCAGCCTCCAGAGTAAAGTTCAAATTGCGCAAACATTGGCCTTTCGAACGTATTCTAAAAATGGCCAGACATAGGTCTGGAAGGTGAATGAGTAGCTAGGTTATAAAATCTGGGGATGCGGGGTTTTATGCTCTACACTACCTACCTCGGGATAGCTTCATAATCTCAGAAGGCGTTAGCTCTAACCAAACAGTGAGCTTTTTATGTAATTCACTACCGTGTGAGCTAATAGAGACAGCTCTGTTGATCAGAAAACTTTCTATACTTGGGGTAGTTCTTCCATCACCAAGTGCTTGAATATGCTATCAAACAAAGGAGAGACGAATTTCATCGCTGTGTTAAATCCATCGAGAAACTGGCAAGTAGGCATTAATAGGCACAAACAATCACTTTGAGTCTGTGCCTTAAAATCAGGCTCTTTGTCTGACCCCAAGCTTGACATCTCGCACGTGATAGGTCGTTGCCTGATTGAAATATGCAACCAACAAGCTTGAGGATTCATCCTATCACTTCATCAGTATATCACCTAATTATGTCTCCATCCATTGGTGAAAGTACCAACAATGCATCAATCGGGTCTGACGAGTCGTGTCGGTTTGAAACCATACGGATTATCGATACAGAGGAGCCTGAATTTTATCGGAAAGAAAGCTTCCATCCAGTTCACATCAATGATCACTTTGACGGAAGGCGGTACCGGATTGTCCATAAGCTTGGTCATGGCGGCTTTTCCGTCGTATGGCTAGCTTACGACTCCTTGGAGTCTATCTGGGTGGCCCTCAAGATTGTGGCTGCTTCGGACTCATCTATGATGGAAGAAAAAGCAGTCATGTGGCACAATATCATTTCGACAATGAATGACGAAAGATTCGTCACTTATAAGCGCTTCTTTCACATCGAAGGACCCAATGGCCGTCATCTATGTCTAGCCCTACCACCTTGTGGTCCTTCTTGCAACACTCTGTCCCAATACCTACAGAGTAGGATTCATCCCTGGCTGGCGCGTCGCGTGGCTTTTCAAGCTACAAAAGCTATCGCAGATCTTCATTCTCAAGGTCTTTGTCACGGAGGTAAGCAGCGTTTCTCCTTCCTACCTTCACTCTACTGATTCGCTGTAGACTTTACCCCGAGCAATATCGTCTTTCGCATCCGTAACCTTGATCATCTTGATGATCAAGGTATATACCGACTTTTTGGTGAACCTCAACGCGATGGCTTGAGAACGATATCGGGTGAACCTACTGGTGCAGAGGCGCCTCGGGTATATCGGTTGGCAACCTCGACTTCACGTCAGCAGAGGACCTCATACGTGATGATATCTGGTTT
>NC_030995.1:123731-188495 GCF_000149955.1 Fusarium oxysporum f. sp. lycopersici 4287 | reverse complement strand
CGATAGCCCAGCAAACTTGCTTGGATGGGTCAGCGAGTACATTGGCCGTATGCCGACATCATGGGGAGAGCCACTATTCGACGATGATGGCCTCCCAACGACGGACACGACCAATGGCGAGTCCCTAGGTGAAATACTTGAAAACACGAGATCGCTGAAGCAATGGATCAGCGATATTTGGGATCAACCAGATAATCTCGAGGAGCTTCAGTCGACATCAACTGCGCCAGATAGAGTGAAAGATGAGAACAAACCATATCTGGAATGTTACAACAACAAATTTTGGAAACCTGCCGCAATTAGGATTGATGATATCTACCTCGGAGCATACTCCGACAAAGTTGATAAGATCATTGAATCACTGCAGAAAATATCGACGCACGAAGCTGACTTGCTATATGATCTGACATCCAAGATTTTTGTCTATGAGCCTGCACAGCGAGTGTCTGCAAGAGATATCTTAGCTCATCCATGGTTTCATATGGACGATACGACATGAAGATTGGCTTCGAACTGTTCAGGAAAGTGATAAGATAACGATTAGAGGAGTCAATAGACAAAATACAAGTACAGATTCAGAGTGATGTATTGGGTCATTTAAAGCAAATAATACTTGTCCAGCACCCGGTGGTTATTCCCGGAGTGTCGTGGTCTAGAAGCCGGCTCTGAGCCGGCGGGTAAGCTTCCGGCCTGGCCTGGGGTTGCCACGCCGGGATATCCAAGATCTTATTCATGCAATCGTCATCAAAATAAGGTGACTGTTGACCGATACACGGATGCTCTCCGTGTTCGGTGTGGCTCATCAGCAAAATTTCTTGAGATATTCCCCAAGGATGGGAATGTTGTTCTCGCAATGCTCCTCCGGCTTCGCTATTGGTGGGGTGACAGTAAGACGATGGGAACGGAGTAAGCGAATTGGCCCTGACATCGGTGCGATTGAACGAAATGAAGAAATACCTTGGATCATATACAAGAAATTGAATGCATAAAGTATTCATCCCCTTCCAAATATTCGGTCTAGAGTCAATGGTAGCATTCGTGGAATGTTGATTGTCCTGTCACACGATAGGGTCACGTGTTTTTACGAAGATCCTGAGTCATCAGAATCACCCCGCCAAAATCTTTGACCCCTCCAAAATCTCGGGCTCAAATTGGGGCAACGAGACCTACTTCTTTCTGCCAGACGCTTCCCACTCCGTTCCTGCATAGACGAAGACTAGATCGCAAACGAGACTTATAGACGCATACGAACGAGACAAAGCTACATCACACGATTGTTACAGCGAACACTCTACCCGACAAACCTTCCCCTCCTCCAACCCCGCCATCATGAGCTTCGACGCTGAGAGCGCGGCTCCAGTGCTCGCCACAGCCGACTTCAAGACTCTCGGTCCCTTGGCCGCTGATCTTGACAAGCACCTCACTCTCCGAACTTACCTTGGAGGTTACACCCTGAGCGAGGCCGACGAGAAGGTCTGGACTGCTCTCCGCACCAACAAGGTCGCCATTGGCCTCGTCCGAAAGGGCGCCTACGCCAACATCACCCGATGGTTCAAGTTCATCGAGGATGCTCACCCTGAGCTGAAGGAAAAACTCAACTCTGGCAAGGAGAAGCGCGTTGGTGGTGCCAACTACAACATTGGCCTCCAGAACACCGAGAATGGTGTCGTCACCCGTTTCCCTCCCGAGCCCAGGTACGTTCTTCACCACAATACGCATCGCGCGACTTTACTGACCCTTCGCAAGTGGTTACCTTCACATCGGTCACGCCAAGGCCGCTCTCCTCAACGATTACTTCGCCAAGACTGCCCCCGATGGCAATGGCAAGCTCCTCGTCCGATTCGATGACACAAACCCCTCCAAGGAGAAGCAGGAGTTCGAGGACTCTATTCTCCACGATCTCGAGTTGATGGACATTAAGTACGTCTCCGTCACTCACACCAGCGACTACTTCAAGGAGCTTTACGAGATTGCTGAGCAGATGATTCTCGACGGCAACGCATACGCCGATGACACCGACCCCGAGGTCCAGAAGGATGATCGCAAGAACCGTCTTGCCAGCAAGCGACGTGATCGTCCTGCTGAGGAGAGTTTGGCCATGTTCAGAGAGATGAAGAACGGCACCGACCTGGGCCGAAAACACTGCATTCGCGCTCGCATCGCCTTCGACTCAAGCAACGGCTCCATGCGAGACCCCGTCATCTACCGATTCCCCAACTGGAAGGGCGCCGAGCCTGCTCCTCACCACCGAACCGGCTGGGACTGGAACATCTACCCTACCTACGATTTCGCCTGCCCCGTCGTCGACAGTCTCGAGGGTGTCACCCACGCGCTCCGAACGACCGAGTATGCCGACCGTAACGAGCAATACCACTGGTTCATCGACAACCTCAAGCTCCGCAAGGTCAACCTCTGGGAGTTTGCCCGTATCAACTTTATCCGAACATTCCTTTCCAAGCGAAAGCTTACCAAGGTTGTCGACACCGGTCGTGTCAGCGGCTGGGATGATCCTCGCCTGCCTACCGTCCGCGGTATCCTCCGTCGCGGTTTGACCGTTCCCGCTCTCCGTGAGTTCATGTTGAAGCAGGGACCTAGCCGAAATATCGTCACCATGGACTGGACAACTATCTGGGCTATCAACAAGCGAATGCTCGACCCTGTTGTGCCCCGATACATGGCCATTGAGGAGAAGGACGCCGTTACTGTCACCGTGACTGGCGGTCCTGAGAAGTCATACAAGGAGGATAGACCCAAGCACGTCAAGAACCCCGACGTCGGTACCAAGCAGGTCACATTTGGACCCAAGCTTCTCCTCGACCAAGCCGATGTTGCTGAATTCGCCGACAACGAGGAGATCACCCTGATGAGCTGGGGTAACGCCATTGTTCGCGGTCTCGACAAGTCCGCCTCACCCATCAAGGACCTCAACCTCGAGCTGCATCTCGCCGGCGACTTCAAGACCACCAGCAAGAAGGTCCACTGGCTAGCGGCCGACCCCGAGAACCTTGTCAAGGCTGAGCTCTGGGACTTTGGCTACCTCATCACCAAGGACACACTAGAGAAGGATGACAACCTTGACGACTACTTGGCCGATGTCACCGCCTGGAAGGTCGATGCGCTGGTCGACGCTAGCATCGCCGGCCTCAAGGAGAACGACTTTATCCAGCTCGAGCGCAAGGGATACTACCGTGTGGACAAGCCTCTTGGCCAAGGACCTGACGGCCGAGCTGTCCTGTTCAAGGTCCCCACAGGTGGCCAGAAGGGTTAAGCGAAAAGAAAAATAGAGGCGGGGAGGATGAAGTCTTGTGATTTGACGACGGACATGTAGTTATGAAAGACAAGTACCGTAGTAGAAATGCGAAAAAGAGAAAGAGATCCGGACCATCATGAACTCCCTTGCACATCAGCATTCAGCTTTGCATGCAGCATATGTCACGCTGTTCCTTTCGCGATGATGATTCGCTCTGTTGCGAGGTTTTGATGTCAGCGCTGATGCAGATCCGCCAAATTCGGTATACCCTTGAACGCGATGGGAAAATCCCTGCAGAAAGAGTGCTTCTCAATGCGCATATCAGAGTATGTAAGATTGAACTGCAGGTCTGAGGATACGAGAGGGGGCGGTTGATCGACCCTGTAATCAGCTACACGAGAGGGGAAATGATGGTGTGATTTGTTTCTCCACATTAGGCGGAGATTTTCTAGAAGATGATCGATTGTGATGATTATGACGTCGGATATGTGAAGTGAAGTGATTCGGATGTAGGTACCTGTTAAAGATGGATGCAATGAGAATTGTTGAGATGTTGGATGCACGGGGTAAACCAGGCCCCGACGCGCTAGAACCGTTCTATATTCTATTCTTAGGGGGCACTAACCCCGCTGCAGCAGCAGCCTTGATGTCAGCCCAGAAGGGCTGCTCCCGCATCGTGGCGTAGAAAACGGTCTCGATCTTTCTCAATGCGGTGAAGGATTCATTACTAACGTTAGGCATGTACAGTAAGAACATGACTGAAGGTAACGTGAGATTCGAGTAATACGAGATGCTGCATCGAGCGACGGATCATGGGCATCTCCACAGTTTCTGACGTAGAACAAGGCGGAAGATCGGAAATACCCAACGGAAGAATTTATCTCATTCCGCTATTTTGGTCCTTCTTGCTCTGGGCCGAATGTGCCGTGCACGGTTTGCGGGGATGGGCCCGACCTGGCGATGATTCCGGTGCTCAAGCAAAGCACATGTTCAATACGAGAGCTTCTGCTTCAATTATGCCCAGATAGATAGAATCACGAGGTAGCAATTAAAGAATAATACTACCGTTTTATGCTTCTTCTGTGCCGCTTTATGCTTATGCATAGTTCTACGCCTCCCGCTATGGTGCGGTGCGGTTCATCGGCTGATGTCGGTGGATGGGGATTGAATACGAGATCCAGCTTCGGCCTGTCGATCACCTCGTGTTGCTCAACGCACGAGGTCTCTACTGCAAGGGGAGTTGAGGTTGGAGCTCACGGTGGGCTATAGCACGGATCAGTATAGCTTGTGGGACTGAGCTTAGAATAGCTGGAGTTTCTATGTCATAAGGTAAGTCCACCAGTGTAGAACATCTATATAAACAGCCTCATCCTCTCCCTTCTCGTCGCATCTCATCATCACACACTCACACATCTCCTCTACCCAAAACACAAACAAATTCCACTACAAACACCTTTCAAAATGAAGTTCTCCGCCGCAGTCTTCACCCTCCTCGCCGCCACCGGCGTCACAGCCGCACCCGCCGCTGAGAGCGTCAACATGATGGCCGCAACCCCCCAGTGGACCATCCGCGACGCCAAGCGCTACTGCCGCTCCGACGACTCCATCTGCAACTGGAAGTTCGGCATCGACACCGGCAACGGCAAGCCCTACGAGTGCCGCTACGACGTCAAGGGCCCCGGCGCCAGCAAGAAGCGCAGCGCCGGCCCCAGCACCTGCGGCGACTTCACCATCACCTCTGGCTGGAGCGACCAGTTCGGCGCCAACAACGGCTTCACCACTCTCTCTGTTGTGTCCAAGTCGAAGCGTCAGATCATCTGGCCTGCTTATACCGATAAGCAGCTTGCTGGTGCCAAGATTGTTAAGCCTGATCAGTCTTATGCTCCTGCTTCTCTCCCCAAATAAGCGAGCGATACTGAATTGAGGTGGATAGAAGGACTGGGGATTGACGTATAATAATTGCATGTACATATTTGAAGTACGGAAGGCTTGGGGGTTACAATACATAAGCACATCAACATCGCCTGTCAATCATTGGTCAATTATTCCCGAAGTGAAATGTGACATCGCTTCGTCGGCCGAGTGCCGTCGGGCTTTCGGCCGGACGGTTCGGCACCTCGTAACGCAATCACCATTGCACCACATGAGCATGCGCAATAGTAACAGCCAGTATAGCTTTGCGGTTTTCGGGGTAATAATAACAATGAGTCGCTGAATCTCGGATAGTTACCCGTTCGCCGAAATCTTTGTCTCGTCAAGGTTTACTCAATGAAAGTGCAGGCCGAGTAACCGACCAAGGCTTCTCGTTGACTGTGAGTGCTGTAGCATTGCCTACTGAGAAAACATGTGTCGAATGAGTTCCCTACAATATCTCCGACCACTAAACGTCAATGGCATCTTATCAATTGCCCTTGGTCAACTTTGGGGCGCGCCGCCTGGTTACACCAACTTCAGCTTAGCTGTCTAAAAGCCCGGTTACCCTGCAGATGGCACATTTACAAATATTTGCCCGACGTTGCTTGCAATTGGCATACGGTTGTTTGATGACTAGAAGCTTCTTAGTTATATGTGTACATCGAATTGAACTCGCGACGATGATTTTATATCGTGTTCGGAAGTTCTGGCTACGTGCCTCATCCAAATGGAATCTGCGTCTGCCAAGTCATTCATGGTGCCGTACATACAGGATGAGCTCGTAGGTGGTGCGCTGTCAGCGAAGAAATGGCAATTATTATTGCCAATCAAGACTTGAGCTCTGTAACGCCACATTTGCACTACTCTCCTACCTATGCACCTTTGTTGACGTTGGTGAACGCCAGCGTTTCAGTGTGATCATTAGCCGCAACTACAGAGAATTGAAGGCGCCGGAAGATCCCCGCCCAAAATTCAGCTTCCTCACTGGAAAACCACAGAACTCAAATACGTCGCCTCATCTCCAAACACACAACCGCCCGGAAGATGTCAGTTTTGTGATACGTGAGAGTGCCAGAAAGGCAAGGTCAATGGTGTCACACTTTGCATCTGCAGACCGTTCTGGCCGTTTCCACAATTGATGCACGTCCAACCGTCGGGAAGCAGATCATTTGCTCCAAGGCTCCTATTCTAGAAGCCTGCCCTGGGTCGCTGGAACTCACCACGATGATGGATGTGGCTGCTGCAGACAAGTTACCCAACCTCCAAAATGCTGCGATACGTCAATGCGGCCAGAGAAGCGCCGCGAAGTTAACGCCGCGGCGGGAATCACCTTCTCATTCTAATCACCGCAACAAAAGCACCCAATTGCAACAGGCGCCAACATCAAAGTCAATCAACACCAAGAGGCCTCACTCCGCACCGCCAAAAGACGCGTCGACACAATATATACTCACCAAAAATGCAAATTAAGATCGTCCAAATAAAGTCAATTGAGGCGTTCGCCAAGCTGAAACAAGATGAAGTTAGGCTCACCACTCAGAAACGGTAGTAAAACCCAAGACCGGTGACACGCGTATGTCTTAGCTTGGCGCGTACCAATTGACTTTCCGCCTCCAAGCTTCTCTACCAGAAAGTTACACAACGAGCCGTTGCTGGGATACATAGCCACACGGGTATTTTATACGAGCGCGAGTGACAGTTTTGGCATGTGCGGTGGATTCTACAGTGCTGTGATGAGCCGGGACGCTCGGGGAAAATGTCATGCTTTTTTTGCTGTTTACTCCGCCAAGTAATGACGGTCTGCCAAGAAGCCCCTTGATCAAACTGGGCATTAGCATCACGAGGCCTTAGCACCAGCCATGCACGAAACCAGTTTTTTTTACAGTCAATAAGCGACATGTCTATGACTGTATCCTCAATCAACAGCTCACTCCTCATTCCAGCAACTCCCATGGTCAAATATGTCTCGCGTGAGAAAGACCTCAAACCTTGATTCCTTGCAGCCCATGTTTCAGTGGTCGTGGAGGAAGAATAAGGTAATATTTAAGCATACCAGGGGCTGGACCAATAAACCCAGTGGAGTGGTGGAGTTGGCGCATTAAAGTTTAGCGCCCTCCCTCTGTGAAAGGGGGCATATTTTAAAAGAGTACTTTGTAACTGTCATAGATTTGAGAGGAGGGGAAAGTATATTGTTATCGTGCAAGGGCTTGCGTGGCCCGTTCAATCTCGCTCTAGCACAGGGGATCTTGGCCTTCTTTGTTATTGCGATGGACCTCACTTTGTCTCATCCCCGGCTCGTGATGTTTGTCCAACGAGATCTCTTACGCTGCTCGTCTTGACTTCAATTCACCTCCATGCATTCAATCATGCACTGCAAATCAGGTCCATACCTTTTCAAAATGTCAATTACGTGGCTCCCTTCGCCAAGACTTGACCATTTGCCAATAAAGTCATGAATAAACACCCCATGTCACTGGCGTCTTGGCCTTCAACCTTCTTGTCTCGTCCATAGGTCAAAACCCGCCAAGAAAATTCACCTCGTCGCAGCGCCTGCACTGCCCCGATGCCCAGAGACTTGGCTCTTACCAATAAACTTGCCAGTGCCATTTTATTCCCCCCCTTGTTTTGTGTGTGCTTTGTACGTACGTAGTAAAGAGAAGATCCCCGGCTTTCCGTCCCACCTTTGATCTACCCAGATCTCTCTTCTGTCTCTTTTGACATGCTTCTTTCTTACTTTTTGCATTCGCTTTTTCTGCCGTAAACTTTGACATCGAAAACGCTCGTTTTTTCCCATTTGGACTTTTATTTCCCGATCCTGTCTGCTTTGGCGGGAGGGCTTAGTACACACACTGAGGTCTGGTGCTTGTGTCGCTCGCTTACAAGCTACCCTGATTAACCACCATATCACGACGTCGCTTCATATCGACGCCCATTTCCTTATAGAGGGATTCATACCTAGACTGGGTGGCATGATGTTTTCTTCACCGACAGCCTTTGTGGCTCAGGCTGCGCTTATGGGAGGTCTTCTCGTTCAATCGGTCGACGCACAGTATTACAAGATTGGAACAAAGGGTATGCGATGCCGACGACCGTAGTGGATGGAAGAGGAATACTAATCGACATACAGATGAGATTAAGCAATCAGCGCGAACACTGGCGTATGATCTCATGTTGCAATATGACGGTAACCAGACTGGCATGATTCCCGGTATCTTGCCCGGTCCTCCAACAGAATACAAGGGCGACTACTACTGGTGGGAAGGTGGAGCGATGATGGGAACATATATCGGTGCGTCGGCATTGACAGCTCATCGAAATGGATTGAAGACTAACCGGGGGCAGATTACTGGAAGCTCACCGGCGACGAGAGCTACAACCACGTAGTGATGGAGGGCATGCTTCACCAAACAGGCGACGGCCACGATTACATGCCCAGCAACCACAGCGCATCCCTCGGAAACGACGATCAAGGTTTCTGGGGCATGTCCGCCATGCTTGCAGCAGAGAACAAATTCCCCAATCCACCCGATGACCAACCCCAATGGCTCGCCCTCGCACAGGCCGTATGGACGACACAGGCTAAGCCCGAGCGACACGATGATGAGTGTAACGGCGGAATGCGATGGCAGATCCCTTTCACCAACTCTGGATACGATTATAAGAACAGTGCGTTTGTCTTGAAGGTTTATAATTGGAGGGGTAACTAACTTTTGTAGCTATTGCCAACGGGTGCTTCTTCAACATCGGCGCTCGTCTTGCGCGATACACCGGAAACGAAACATATGCGAAATACGCCGAAGAGACGTGGGAGTGGCTCTGGAACGTCAACTACATCGATCACGAGAGGTGGCTCGTCTACGATGGCGGACACGTCGGAAAGAACTGTACCGACATCAACAAGGCCACCTTTTCCTACAACGCCGCCATTCTCATCCAAGGCGCTGCCTTTATGTACAACTTTGTAAGTCCACTCACCTCTCCCCCAAAACACATCCACTTACAATCGCAGACCAACGGTTCCAATGTATGGGAGGACCGCATCGACAAGCTCCTCGACGCTACGCTCAAGAACTTCTTCCCTAAGGACATCATGTACGAAGTCCCCTGCGAAGGCCGCAAGGGCGCCTGCTCGACCGACATGTTGTCCTTCAAGGGCTACGTGCACCGCTGGCTCGCGGTGACAACACAAGTCGCGCCCTTCACCGCGGAAAGGATCCTCCCCGTGCTGCAGACATCCACAGAAGCGGCCGTGAAGCAATGCACCGGCGGAGACTCGGGTCGCAAATGCGGTTTCTACTGGAGCGGTGGTGAATTCGTGGACCCTGCTGTTGACGAGACTAGCGGTGCGGGCGAACAGATGAACGTGCTAGCTGCGGTGTCGAGTTTACTGATCGGCGACGCTGAACCGCCTGCGACGAATAAGACGGGTGGTATTTCGAAGGGTGATCCAAAGGCTGGTGAGGATTCGCATGATAATCCTGAGCCGGAACCTATCACGACTGCGGATCGGGCGGGAGCGGGTATCCTGACGTTCTTGGTCCTTGCGGGTGCTGTTGGAACGTTTGGATGGATGTGTTTTGATTGAGCGATTTGAAAGTTTGAGTATGGCGTTGGTTTTGAACATATACAAGAAACTCGACTGGCGAGCGAGGAATACTTTTTTGTTTGTATTTGTTGTTTTGTTCTTTGTTGGAGAATGGAGTTGCGTATCCCACCAGGATTGAGGGATTGTTAAGACCTTGATGGGAGATACCCAGCGAAAGGCAGCATTCTGATAGATTTGTTTAAATACAGATGCTTGATAAGTTACTCTCGTTTCGGCCCTCGTCTTGACCTTTGGACTTGTCTCAATTGAACGTCGCGCTTGGGAATCGTGCGTTCATGCTGGGCACGATTGAACCTAACAGCCAAGAACTTCAACGGTTAACAGCAGCTCGGCGTACCACAAGGCAGAGAGGAGAATTGGCGGCGAAGAATAGAATGAGCTGCGATGATGCTCTGGTGTTGCGCTGGAGCTTCCACCGAGGCTTGCGACTTGGTCTTGGACGCGGCTGATGGAAGAGCGCGAGTTGCCGGCAATTCTGAGACGCATTGTCGCCAGAGTGGGGGTTCAATGCCCATGCATCATACAATGCTAGTGACTTCTAAGGATTAACAGAAGCCGAGCACGTCAATCCGACGAAGCGGCCTACCTTGTCCCGATTGATTGACCATGAGGAACACGTGCAGGCTTATTTTGGATTGGCGAAAGTGGTTGACTTGTCGTAATTGTGGGGCTAACCCACAGCCTTTCAGCCTTGCTCAAACTCATGACATGCAACTTCCACTCAAACAACCACGCATATTCTTCTTATAGCAATAAAACCGAAGTACTTGCTTTCAACGAGACCGTTTAACATTTGCAAAGGTTGAGGTAGTATCAATAGAAGTACAAGCTCCTGCATCCGTCTCCGTCAAACTGAGTGGCCTGCGGAACAAGGAGAATTGAGAAAGCGCCCAGCGAGTCCAACAGCAGCACCCGCCTACCATGCCCGCAACTCAAGAGCACGGCCCCACAAACTCCTAATCAGACCGATGGATGTCGTACCAGATGTCTGGAAAGATTTCGAAAAGAAAGGGAATGAAGCTAAGGAAAGGCGTGAGTGATGCGAAGCAGGGATTGTGGGTTGATAAAGCCTGGGAGATCAACGCTAACCGGAAACTCAAAGGTAAAGATGTTAAGTTTTAGAGGAAGATATTCCGTCCGCGTGTTGGATTTATGGGAATGATTTCAAGAATCCTGTTATTGCAAAATGGTAAAATCACTTCTGTAAAAAGAGTGTTTTGCAAAGATGGAGAAAGAACCTGAGTTGAAAATTTGTGATGATGCGACGATGGGGTTTTGTAATAAGGTATCAAAAACATGAGTGAGGGCAAAGAGGAAGAAGGAAGAGCAAGAGAGTTTAGATAAAGAAGTGGAAGAATAAGATCTGAGAACCAGATGAACTACTATGGATGAAAGAGCCTGAAAATTTGGAAGAATAATATAAAAGCATGGCTGTTGATAATGCTTTTCATTTCCAACCTCCCAGATAAAAGCTAAGAAGTGAAGGGCTTCTCTAACCCTCTGCTAAGCTTTCTGATAAAAAGGGCTCAAAAGATTAATGGATTCATAGTGAGATATAAAGTCTATGTCGCTGGATAGAAGGATCAGGGTTTTCGAACGCTGGGTCTATTCTCAGCGCTACGTGTAGGACTCTCGATACCTACCAGCAGAGAAGTCGATTCTAGACAGCAGCCAGCCAACCAATATCATTGAACTGGTTAGATGTATTATAAGTAGTCAATAGAACTGGAAGCCCCCCTATTTAGACTAGAATGCATTTATCAGGCTCAATCAACGTGGAATAGAGTGTTTGGGTAACTGTCATGACAACAGTCCGAAACCCCTCCCTTTGAATGATGATATAAATGTACCAGTTACTTCTGCTATAACATAGAACGAGGGTTCAACTTGTAGCAAATGTGTTGGATAATAGGCATTGATTCTACTGCTGGAAATATGGAAACTTGGAAAGGTTCAAAGACAAATCGAACCCTCGTGGTTACAAAACATAGGTAATGGACAAGTCAACGAGCACTTTTAGCTATAGCGTCTTTACTAACGTCAGTTCCATAAGAACATTAGTCCTCAATGGACTTTTGGCAGAACAGTTCCGGCCTTGAACTGTATCGTTGTCCTGCTCGGCTTTCCCGTTGTCCCAGCCACTCCCTCAAAACCAAGCCAATCATCCATCTCCATGCACCTAAACGAAGCCACGCGTGAGTTACCGCAGCATCATAGTATGGAAGTTTCCGAATGCCAAAGACACCAAAACCACGCGGTTCCCCTAGAACAGGTTGAGACTTTTTCTCTTCCTGTAATCGTTCGCCTTATAATCAATTTTCAATATGGCATCTACAGCAGACAACGCATACGAGCTCTACCGGCCCTCAAAAATATTGGCGCTTGTCGTTTGCGTCGTATTCGCAGTTCTCACTCTTGTTCATCTATGGAATATCTTTCGCTACCGAAAGTGGTTCTGCCTCACTCTTGTCCTCGGAGGACTCTGTATGTCCCCAACTTACCCAAAGACTATCGACCATCCTTCTAACACTTCCCTCATAGTTGAGACCGCGGGTCTTGCCGCAAGGATATACTCGACCGACCACCTACGAGACCAAGGATCGTACGGCACGCAAACACTCCTGATCCTCCTGGCGCCCATCTTCTTCTCCGCGGCAATCTACATGTTCCTCGGCCGAATCATCTGTGCTTCTGACCATCCAGACCTTTCCATCATACGAATATCATGGCTTTCCAAGTTCTTTGTAACAGGCGATGTCTTATGCTTCGTCGTTCAGGCTTGCGGCGCAGGAATGCTTGTCAACGCCAACAATACAGCTGATGAGAACAGTGGGGAAAATGTTGTTCTTGCTGGACTGGCTCTTCAGGTTGTCCTATTGGTCATCTTCCTACTCTGTGCGGGAACATTTCATGCACGACTTGCGAGAAGAGGACTCATTGGGGCGATTAATCCGAACCTCTTGTTGGTTATAATGCTCAGTGAGCTATATGCCTGTGCGACCCTGATTCTATTCCGAAATGTGTTTCGACTGGTTGAGTTTGGGCTTGGGGATGATGGATATTTGCAGGCGCATGAATGGCCGATTTACGTACTTGATATTCTCTTCATGGCTATCGTTATGGCGTTGTCATTGAATTGGTACGCCGCTGATCTGACGGCTGATCATAATCCTTATAGACAACAACCAATGTCTGGCACGGCTTAGATCAATTTAATAGAATTATGAGCGTTTTAAGACCAGTATGAGAGGAGTTGTAGGTTCTGCCAATTTGTGCTTCAGCTCTGATAGGAGGAATTACGCACTAGAGTTTCAGAAATGCAATTAAGGCTTGGTTGACAATCGTCGAAGATGGGATATGCTACCGATGGCTTAGGTTGATAGACGAGCCAATAGATCTCGAGATATTCTGGTGTCCCTCTTGTCAGCAGCTACTGCATGTCCAAGGATATCCCGGTGATCGGGGATAGCAGGAAGAATTAGAGTTTGCCCACGACAGCCCTAACCAAGCACGGAGAAATTCTCGCGTTTCGGTGTAATATCCACTGCATCATAACCCCAAACTCTAATGACCGCGCACAATGCCCCCTTCACTCAAACATGACTCTCTTCAATGCTACATATCGTCTCACAGCTCCATTTCTAACCCGAAAACTCATCGCCAAGAGAATGATAGTCACATAAACTTGACAGCGGATGGCTTTAGCGCCGTCAAACCTTCAACCACTTGCACAAACAGGTGGGGAGAAGATCAGCACCAACTCTTGAGCTAGCCAGGGGTAAACACAGAAAATCAGACGGTTCCCCACGTTCTCCAGACGTTGGGATGCCAAGATATGGGGGCACTGACGTCGAAAAAACGACGACATTTCCAATTTGGCTGTAACGTTCTCCATGATGATTTAAAGTTACATTGGAGATAGAGTACCGAGAGCCAAGCGGCTCGGCGATAACACTTTAGCATCGGAGAAAAGTGGTGAAATCGGAAATTGATCGTATTGTATGCTTATGCTTGCGTTTATATCGCCTTCTTATATTAATACATGTAAATAATCGCTCACTTTGCCTCCCATACGTTACTCTACTGACTTGATCAAATGGCTCCTCTACTCCAAACAGACAACCACCATGGTGTAAACTTAATCTAGTCATCGTGGTGCTCAATCTCATCGGCCACTAGGCTCAAGATATTCTCCTCCCCTGGCACATTTTGAGGGAAGCGAGCGTTGTAGCCGATGACAGATCGGGCCTTCAAATAAGTTCGCGTAGGAATAGAAACCTTCTGAGTGGAGACGAGCCACTTGACATCCTCACTACAGGGCGGTGTAGTAAGCGAACCCGAGTATCTAAGACAACAAAAACCGTCAGCGGGCATTACTTTTTCTTGGCATGCTTAGTAGACTTACGATTGGAAATCGCCCTTGTTGAGAAGAGATACAATCTCGGACATTTTGAGCGACTTGATGTGAGTGGTTTGTCCTAGGGTCGCAATCTTATCCACCGAGTTGAGAACGGTAGTAACGACAGTGGATTTCGTAGCAGGGGTGTCTGTCTTGCCCTTGCGCGTCTCCCTGAATTTATACGAATCGGCCGCTCCATCGTCGAGATCGATGAAAACACCAATGACAGCGAGTTTGTTGTCCGCACTTGCGTGAACCATGTGCATCTCCATGGCCAGACTGGTACCGTTGTCGATGTGCTCGCTGGGAAGATGGAAATGGAACTGCTTCAGATGATATGTCGTGTTTTCGATGGTGATTTTACCGCCGAGTCCTTCGGTGACTACTTCGACGGTACTTCCCAAGTTCTCAAACTCAGCGCCCTTGGTAAAGTTTGGGATCTCAATGTTTAGGTCTGAGGCGGGGATGATGTTGAATGAACCGTCGGCGAGGTTGATGGGGGATTGGTGGTGACCAGTTGCGCATAGTTCGTTGGCCTTGGGGTCTAAGTTGTACCAGTTTGCTGGGCCCTGTTGTATAAAGTCAGTAACCTGTATGGAGCTCTCTGAAGCCCTCGATGGATAAGAGAGACAGCAGATGAAGCCTTAGGGGATTGAGTGGCGTACATTGGCAGCAGAGTATCCAAACTTGGGAGCTTGAATAACATCGGCTCTCCGGTGAAGATGCGTTCCATACGCACACGACGCATGAACCTGCGGCGCACACGCAGCCAGAACAGCTAACAAAGATACCCAAGAAGTCATATTTGAAGAAATTGTCTACGTCAAAAGTTGGGGAAACCGTTGACACTCAAGAAATAAGGTAAAAAACAAGCTTCTACAGATCTCAAACGCTTGAAACCGAGAAACACTCTCCATTTAAGTATTCCTTTATCCTCATCCCTACAATCCCCGACAGGTAATATGAACCCAGGGTCATAATCCAGGGGTCTACAGGCTGGGGCTTACATCAACTGCAACGGTAGCTAGCTGACTGCCGCCAAAGTCACGCCACAATGCTCGTACCGGCCAGACCGGGGGCGGTGGATCTAAAACGGGTGTGGTTATTGCCTCGACGCAGTAATGTTGCTGAAGAAAATGAAATAAGCGTCGCTGGGTATGCCCTGTTCAGTTATGTCCGAGTGTCCCATTGAAAACCGGGGGACGTTTTTGGTCTTGCGCATTTGGGTTAGAGTAGACCCTGAACTCAACATTAGTCTGCATGAATCAATTATGCTTTTGGCCAAACAATGCGTCTAAACTGCTGTCGCACACGTGAACTCGTGAATCTTCATAGCGTTGCACTCGTAAATCCAGTTATTTATCGGTCTTCACCCCGAGTATCCTCTTAAAGCGCAACTCTGAATAATAAAATGACGTGTGCCAGGTTGTTATTTACGCCCGCAAAGCCCCGCGGAGCATCGCATTAAACTGGACACTCTCCATGGAGATGAACAGCGAAACATCACTGGCTGGAACAAAACCTCCAGGAGCTCTAGAAAAGCCGTTGCCAAGCGCCAGGGGTAAGCCGTTCAAGGGTCTGGGGGGCTCAGACGGGGCAGAGGTTCTGGACTCCTTGGCAGTGCATTGGCTGTAATCTGATACACGGCCTCGACCTGTGGCTTGAGAATGACTCGAGGGGCGTGGAGATGGTAATTTCATTTCTTAAATCTCTCAATTATGGAGTTTTTGGAAAGGATTATGAATAAGCTTAAGTTTTGAACGATGCTACGTTTCTCCGTACAGTTGTAACTTGATCGAGTCAGGTGACTTGGCGATAGTGGATTCGCGATAACAGAACCCAATGGAATCATGTTCTGCATGACGACGACAAATCCGCTCAACCTCACTTACATCCATCCCAAACTCTATCACAAGTGCCAAGACTTCAATACTAAGCTATTTCCTAGTCTCCTTCCTATCCTGCACAACGCAGCCTAGCCTCAACCTACCGACAATTCGGCTTCCATCCCACTTTACCCCTCGTCAAGCATTACCAACCCAGTCACGATACCACGGCAGTTGATACGACATACGCAAGCTTCTCACCTGTCATTTCCCTTCGATATCATCTCGCGATCCTTCGAAACTCAATCTTGCACTGTTAGACATGGCTCCCTTGTACCAAAAGGCCCTCGTGCTCGGTGCTTCTTCCGGTATTGGAGAGGCCCTTGCCGCCAAGCTCATAGCCACAGGGACAAAGGTCATTGTCGTCGGTAGACGGAGCGATAAGCTTCAGGAGTTTGTGAAGAAATATGGAGATGATAATGCAAGGGCCGTGGTGTTTGACGTCACGGACCTGAATGGAATCAAAGGCTTTGCCGAATCTATCACCCAGTCCGATCCAGATTTGGACTCTATCGTGTTTAGTTCAGGCATCCAAAGAGGATTTGACTTTACCAGCCCCGAAACTCTGGATCTATCTGTTCTTGGCGACGAACTTACCACCAATTACACATCTGCCGTCCATCTCACCGCAGCGTTCCTCCCTCATCTCAAGGAACAGCCCCAAGGCCATCTAATATACATCAGCGCGACGCTTGGCCTAATTCCTTCAATGATCCGAACACCAAACTACAATGCATCCAAGTCGGCCCTTCACACTTTCATCCTAAACGTTCGAGAACAACTCAAAGCTAGTGGAGCTTCTCACATCCGCATGATCGAAGTTTTTCCGCCGGCTGTTCAGACGGAGTTGCATGATGAGAAGCATCAGCCTGATTTGGTGAACGGTGGAGAGATTGGAATGCCGCTTGGTGAGTTTACGGAGAGGATGTTTAATGGGCTTGTTAAGGGTGATGAGCAGTTTGCTGTTGGGCCGGGGGAGAGCCTGTTTAAGGAGGATGGGTTTGAGACGCAGAGGATGAAGCTTTATGAGGCGGGGCGGGAGTTTATTAACAAGTCTTTGGCAAAGTACTTGAAGAAGTAGTGGCAATAGTATTTCCGAACTTAAGCAACTAGATTTGAACTTATGGCTTTTGATAAAGTATAGCATGTAAGAGACTGGAATTCCTATGCGGGAGGGACATTTGTAAGAACCCCTACTTTTATGCATAATTGCTTCCATAATTACTCGTAAACCTGATTCTTCTCGGTTATAATCTCTGCTAGGCTATGCTATTATTGTGAGCATACGAGATCTCCCAATTAAAGTCTGGGGCATTAACAAAATTGGACTGACCCAATACATTTCCTCAAATTCGACTCACTTCATAGCTCATGCGCACTCCCCTCCATCTAGTTGCATAAATCAATCTACATGAAACTATCAAAATTTCGGATGAAGCCGGACATCTATGAAACAAACCTACATACTCTCCAAATCGCGCATCCTCAGCTGGCCCATTCTCGTATGATATTCAAGCCACAGCAGCATAGCCTCACATCCCTATCCTGGCTTACCTCTCAAGTTCCTGACTGTCATGCTGATATTTTGGGAAGGTTATGTAAGAAGCTAAGGAAGGAAGGTAAGCATGCGGATGGCGTGGCGAGTATTACTTCAGCTATAAGCAACATGCTGGATTTGGAAATGCGCAGCGCTTGGTGTCAGAGCTGAGATAGCATGTGATATAAGCCACCTGTACGCTCATCCGCGACCGAAAGTCACATTCTGATTGTGTTTTAAACACCTTTAGGAAGACCTGCGTTGGTGATTTGCATGGGGCCCAACTGGAATGATCCTGAATCGTATTCTCATCAACTATCTTAGCTACATAACCCTTATTCTCATGGCCTGTAGTAGATCACCGCGATGCCTATGTACATAAAACAGCCTTACATCACCACAGCGACGTGATCATCCATATACTTCCCAATATCTCCCAAGAAAAGAGAAGCGAGGACAGAAACCGCACCAAACGCAATGCTCACATAATACACCCACTTGTATGCCTCGGCATAGGCAATCTGGCCAGCCTGGATCACAATCTTATACAGCGCTTCATTTCCCGCGATACCTGGTACCTCGGCAATCTCGTCCAGCAAAGAAATACTAGTCAACCCAATGACCTCCCCGATGACTTCAGTTGAGGTGATGTTGCCATACTTCACCATCGCGCCACCAATGTAGTGTATAGCAGCAGGTGTGAACTTGGCCACAAGGACATTGTAGTAAATGGTGTAACCGATGCTACCGCCAATGACGCGGATGCTCAGAGTAAGCGCTGCGATAGTCGCGATGAGATCGTCGGGGCAAATGATTGTCGTGATGATACTTGCTGGGACGACGATTCCTCCGATGCCCAGGCCAGCCAGGACGAGAATTCCCCATAGGGTGGACATGTTGTCTGGCCTTGCAACTGACATGGCGCCACATCCAGCCGTCATCAGGATACTCGAGATAACCATGAGTGATCTGTTTGCACCTCTAAACACAGACAGGAGCCAGAGGACAATGCATGCACCAGCCATGATACTGAAGCCAACAGGAATACCTCGGATTCCGACTTGCACAGGGTCATGACCATACACGTTGAAAGCCTGCGTAGGCCAAAACATGAGGATGGAAAAGAAGTTTGCGCCAGAGATGAAGGTGATGATGAGCGTCAGGGTAAGGATCCGAGGCGCTTGGTTGATGCGGCGGGGAAACATGGGATACGGCGCAAAGAAGCCCTCCCAGATGACAAAGAGGACCACCAGAGCCGCACCAAGAATCAAAGGAACAAGGACATGGGCCGACTTCCAAGAATACATGTATCCACCCCACTGCAATCCAGCCATGAACAAGATCATACCAGAAATGCTAAGAAAACCGCCGACGAAATCAATGCGCTTCAAAATTTCTCCTCGCGTCAGGCCCTCTGAGTTGACACGAGGCGGTGGGAAGTAGAACAAAGCTGTCAAGACAAGACCGACAAAAGCCCAGAGAGCACAGAAGAGGCCGATGTATCTCCATGTCGAGTGTGCAGCGATGAGCTGTGCCCAGAGCACAGATGGACAGAAGGGCACGATTGTGAAGATCAGGATGGAGACGTACTTGCCACGCTGGGCAGTTGGTGCCATCTCAGAAGTTGCTGCTAGGGCGGTGAGTTCGTTGATACCGGCTCCGACTCCCGCCAAGACCATTCCACCTGAATCACTGGTTAGCCTTGATCTGTCAAATGTGAAGGGGTGGAGGGCGTACCGATAAAGACATTCATTGTGTGAGCGGTAGAACAGACGATCATTCCAAGGACGATAAACGACGCGCCGGAGAGCGCAACGTATCGACGGCCGAACATATCCGATAGAGATCCCACAAACGGACAGACCGCTGCTAGCGAGAGAAGGTTGGCTAGAACAAACCAGGTCCAACGATCATGTCCCCCGATATCAGCATAGATGTACGGCGGAACACCTCCGAATAGATAAACAGGGATCTGGGAGCCCGTCCAGAGAAAGGCTTGTGAAACGAGGGCCATGAAACGTCTTTTTGTCATCTAAAAATGAGTGTTAGTATGCTTGAATATCTGGGCTCGTCTTCTGTATACCTTCGTAGACTGGCCCTCACCGGACTCATCCGCATGAGCCTGAAAGGCGTCCTTCTCCTGGCCATAAGTGACGGCAGCATGCTCAGTCTCTACATGGGTAGGCTTCTCGCTTTCGGAGTTCTGCCCACTGCCTTCGTGGGCGTCCAATTGCTTCGGACCCATGGCAATGTCTTCGATGGGATAGTGCAATAGGATATCTGGTTGCGAGGAATGTTGATTTGTTCAGTGAGTATGAGTTGGTAAGGGAAAGGAGTTATTTAAATTAATTATTATTATGTTACAGTGATCGACTGTTTATCATACTTATAAGGCCACTGCTCCGATCGATAACTTCAAGGTGCCGAGGCACCCTTTCATAAAACGAGGGGTCAGGATACGCTATTGAGAGTCTAGACTTGATTTGAATGGCAGGAATTGATAAGTAGCCACGGAGAGAGATAAAATGGGATAGTTTCCAGAGTTTCTGTGATAGCAAATGACCCTTACAAGTCATTTGCGATCGGCTCTTCGGCACCTTTAACACGGATCAAGTCTAGCATCGGGAGATGGAACCCACCTTGCAGGACAGCCACGTAGTTCGATCTGCCAATCGCAACCTGCTACTTTTTTAAAATGATGCTTAATATTCCGGAGAGATGAACAAGTACACTCGACTCCAATGTCTGGTGCTTCAGCGTGGTAGAAGGAGTCTCAGAACCGAATATCTTGGGTACATTTACCCCTTCCTCTTGGTCTGTCTGGCCTTTCAGATAAATTGAAGAACAGAAAGAGTCTCAAGATTCCAGCAGAAGTAGCGGGTTGCGACCACGGAGTATATCCCCGTTTCTGTCTTGGCGCGTTAATGCGACCTCGGCCCCGCGGACCTAACCTGCTAACCCACGGGGTCGAGCGCGGGGAACCCTGCTTAGTTCAAATGCCCCAAAAGCTTGCCTCAATTCTAAGCAGGGTTCCCCGTCAATTAGTTCGCGGGTCCTATGGAAGCTGGAAGTCTGTAGAGAATAGCTTGCTATTGATGGGTTGCCAAGTTGTCTAGATCTATTTTACCGAGAGATTGCCATGCGCACAGACTCAAGCTTGCCTCGTCTCGTCGTGGTACTCGAATCGTGTAATTAGGAATAGGTGATATGCAGCATTTTGGCAGGTCTTGGACAGAGTCCTTGACAGCTTTAACAAGTCTTTGCACTAACTCAGATCATTACCTTGCATAACAAGTTCACAAGGATTTCACTATATCCTTGATTCCCCTTCACTACTCCTATCCATATAAACGGTTATCATACGGGCACTGACACTATTAAAGACTAGATGAATTGCTCTGTATTATCTCGCAATTACCATAGAGGCTGAAAGCTTTCAGACACCTTGTCATCATTATACACGATCGGTCATTCGCTCGTGTGCTCATTCTCGTTTAGACTATACTTAAGCACTGTTTAAAACTAAGAATCTTAACAACAAGCGCAGGCAGGCTAGAGCTCTGCGGGGCTTGAGACTTGACTCGGAAGATGTCCGTGGGGCTTATTGACGATTGTAACCAGCAAGTTTCGTCAGTAATGTATGCTCTCAAAGAAGGAAAGTCACTAGTTGTACTCGGGAACAATATTCTCAACCGGACATGCCTCCAATGCACTTCCATATCTGCTCTTCACATCTCGCCACTCCGGCCCTCCGCGCTCCTGACTGATGACACGATATCTCCTCTCCCCTCCTACCACTCTGCATATCAAGGCGTTGTTAGCCGAATACCTATTCCAATGAGAGAGGTCACCCGCAACAATATATTCTAGGGCCTTAATCCCATTTGAACCAAAGGCCCAATTCGCAAACTCTCGGAAGCTTTGTTGCAAAGGTGGTGTTTTCCACTCTCTTCTCTCTCTCACAGCGGTTGCGAGCTCTTCGAGGCTAAGATATACATCTTCTTCGGCATCGTCGTTGAGTGAGTTGCTAGTCTTTGTTGTGTCGTCGATGGGCACACCTTCATTCTCTCCTTCAGTGATCTTGAGTTCTAGGGCGTGATTGAAGACCCAGGATGCACTGGGACCTGAACTCATTCCTGTGTGTCGAATGTGAAGCACTTTCAGTGACCGCTTGGCCACGAAGGGAAGCAGAATGTCTTTCTGCAGTTATTGTTTAGAATTCACATCCTAATAGTAATTATGGTCACTTACAAGGTACTTCGGTGCACATGCCAACCCAATGAACTCTAGGTTGAGTCTCGAAAGCGGATTCTGCGAAGGGTCTTTCCGAATACAGTTTCGGTCCTCAGACGATATCCCTAAATCCGATGAATCTCTACCCAAGCGCGAGTTCAACAGCTCTTCATCCTGGTCCGTGATCCTCTGATGATACACAAATCTTTTCAGGCTTGCCGCATGGCCCGCGACATGTTCCCAGAACTGAAGAGATGACGTCGGACCGCATATACTAACGGTAAGTTCTTCGAGTCCCTTGAAGGAATCGATAAATTCAGTGATGGTGGCGGCTTTGCTCTTTGCGGTTTCGTGCGGCGTATCTAGGTAGAAGTCCAGTATTTCGAGAGTCTTGAGTTGAAGTGGCGTTTGCGATTCCATGATGCTAGATAGGAAGGGCATCCAGTACGCGCACATCCTCAACGACAGATGCCTGAGAGCATTAAGGTTAATGGAAGAAGCTGTGACCTGTATACCAGTGTTCTCATCTCTCAAAGGGACCCGGGTGAATTTTAGACTCCGCAAGTTCGGAAAGCATGTCCGTTCAGCTGCTTCCGAAGCAGCCCCCTGCAGACCAAACATCTGCCGAGCAAGCATAGTACTCGCTGGTATCTTATCCCATACTTCAGGGTTATCTTCGTGATGAATCACCGTGGACTCGCGACTCTCTCGATCTTGAGACCAGCCCTGCAGCTCCAATTCCAGTTCCTCCAACTGCCTCGCATTGGCCTTAACAAGGCTAGCAATGTTGTCAAAATGACAACCCATAGGTGCTTTCCAGATGAGTCGTCGAAGGTTATGGAATACCGAGAGGTCTATGTCAGCTGTTCGGCTCCAGCGGTTGAATCGACTACAGAAAGGATCCGTGACGAGGCTAAGACTCTGGATGGAGGAATGCTTCAGACTCAGAATCTCGAGAATCTCAGAGGGTATGCACGATGTATAGTTCCAACTAGGATCTGTTAGAAAATGCCCTCTGATACGTATGCCTCATACCTGAAAGATTCGAGTTGCCCGTCCTTGAAACGGTTAAGCAATATCACAGCCCTCTGCGCAAGACACTCAAACTTCACGCGAAGAAGCTTTCCACCCTCAAGCCCAAAGCTATCTCCCCTAGCCTCCCAAGTATACTGATGAAGAGGGACTTTCTCGGTCCAGTTGCCCATGTAACCAAGCCAGTCACTCGCATGGATACATCGTTTCGGGTCTGCGTCGACACCAGGATCAAAGCGGAGCTCTCTCGTATACTGAAGACAAGGCTGCGATGGTCCATAAGGGCTTATGCAATGTCGCTCGCTCTCGGGATATGGCTGAATCGTCATGGAGCGCCAGAGTTGGCGAAAAGCTACTTTATGTAGCCATTTTGCCGTCAGCGAGAGCCGCTGGAGGTCGATACCGTTCAGCTATCACTGTCAGCCAGTATTGATATGTATCAGTGAACTATATACCTTGTCGCAAATATTTTCAAGGATTTCTGGTGGAAGAGATGCTAGCATTTTGGCAGTCGTATCTACAAATTGATGCTAGGTTTGAGAACCGTCATCGATGACGGGAGAGAATAAATGACCCAATATCTCACGAGACGACTGACCACCAACTTCACCCTCACGCATCCTCCCCATATCAAAAGATGACGTGCGTCAGCACATTCTCATCTCAGCACTTGAAACCCCTCAGATTCAATCATTTTGACTGGACATAGTCATCAGAGACTATCACGCAGCAAAGCTCCTATTTGCCTAATATCCAAATATGGGCCAAGTGGCACGAATGGCGCAAGAAAAAAAAAATGGCTTGGATTGCATAAATTACGGGACAGGTGGCATTGGTCTGGATGAATGGAGGCATAAGTGCTGGGGCGAGTGTGGAAAAATGCAAAAATAGAATTTGAGCTCCCCGAAACCTGGATCGAACAAGTGACCTTTCGGTGTCAGATTAACAATTACAGCCGAACGCTCTTCCAGCTGAGCTATTCGGGGAGATCTCCGAAGCGGAGGAATAGCTATTGGTGACAGCAGAGCCATAGACTATAGTATATATAGATATGTCTCGCTTATTGCCTCTGTCGCTGTCCTTTCCTTTTCTCAACCCCAGTGATCATCTTCACGTGCATAATTGTCTTCACGAGGCAGATTATCGGAAAACTCAGGTCTTAGTCTCTTATCCTAATTAATATGATAAATTACTTCTTATTCCCTTTGAAGTCTTCTCTACAACTAATTAATTCCGAAGCGCGGGTATCAAGACATTAATGCCTTATCATTCAACAACCTACCCTGGGTATCATGATGAATTATTTTCTGTCGCTCCAGTGACTTTTGATCGCGTCCAAATGCTCTTTGATCGACGGACTGTCTTCGGTCTCCCCACCGACATCCATTTTCGACCTTATCCTCCCAACAAGTAAGTCGCGTGCAATCTTTGGTGACGCAAGCGACAACTCCTCGTCCAGCTTTGCCTGGCTGATGACTTTGCCATTGCAAAGTTCCTTGACAAGACTGTCAACCAGGTGCTGACAATTATTCGATAGCAGTTTATACCGAGGATTCAATCCGATATGATGCTGTCCTACTCCAAAGTCAGTAAACGCTCCCTCCTTCTCTATGCAAATAAACTCACCTATCGCTTGAATCTCCTCATGCGTCTTGGTCGTCTCGCCAATATAATAACACGAACTCCACGTCTCAACAAACTCCTCCGTAATAACAGCAACTCTGAAGTAATTCTTCCCCAACATCGTCAACTCCAGCCGATCGCTCATTAAATCATAGCAATAGCACTTCCCCAGCCCTCTATCAATAACGCAGACTGCCCAATGACTCACGCTATTCAGACTCATGCCGACATGTCTCGCTAATAGTTTATAGCTTGACTGTGAGACTTCAAGTACGCCAAAGGAGATGGGCGTTGTGACGAGGAATACTGCTCTTTGAGTTTCGCGCGGGTTGCAGCGGAGAGGTGCCATTTCGAGCGCTGAATCGCCTGTGACTTTACTCGTGACGAGAGAAAGAAATTCATTTCGCTGACGGATTTCTTCAGCGTGTTTCGCAAGCCATGCCTCTTCCGCCTGCCGTCGCTTTCTCTCATCCCTTTTAACAATCAGTAACTTATCCCACCAGTGGAGCTTTTCGGAAATCACCATTTTTTAGAGAGGTTCTGATAAACAGCCTCACCAGCTGAGGCGAGCTTGTTCAGGGCCTCCAGTCCCATTTTTTGCTATAACACTACCATATCGCGGTGCTTTGTTTGTTAATTCGCGAACGAAAGCCGGAAATTATTGAGGATTGAAATGTTGGCCTGCGTGTTGTTTTTAGTAGAAATTTTGGGGCGGTAAATTTCACAGCCACACGGATATGCCGGTGAACTACAGTGGTATCCACGCTTGGCATCATGCGCCTCTTTTGCGCTGCACCTGATGACGCGTGACTTGTTCAGAATGGGCTGAAAGTCACTTGTGACGACATAAAATTAACGTAGGGCTGTCTTTGAGGCGCAGTGAATGATCTACATTCTTTATGACTTCTATTAATTCTTCTACAAATAATTGGCGATCGCCGCTTCATTCCAGCAACAGAGGAATCGCGCGCCCGATGTCGCCTTGAATACAAGTGCTCAGACCCTCATTTTCCTGCTCCCATGGCACCATCGCCTCTGGGCCCATGCCAACACGAATCAGCTTGACTCGCCCGTCACTTCGCATCACCAAATCTTCATTCGGCCATCGCAATACTCCAGGCGTATTCATTCCGACACCAAGTTCCAGAATCACCAAATTCTTCTTCTCTCTTAGAACCCGAGATTTCCATGCTTTCCATTGAGCTTCGCCTTCTTGGTAGGGCACTTGATTGAACCACGAGCCCGCTCGAACGCAGATACTCATTTTCGAGCCGCAGAACCGGCAGAGAGGAATTTTGCTTGAATCCATCAGCTTTTGCGTCGCCTTATCAATGTGAGGCATTGCATCAGCTACAAGAGGAGCCGATGACACGACAGCGTCGACTCTGCAGTTATTCAGGCACTGTAAATATCCATACGAGCCTTGCGGCGTAGAAAGTCGCTCTTTCGACCAGCCATTGGCGAGAAACAGCCCGTCAGCATTTGACGTGCGCACAAACGCGTCTTGCCCAAAATTCCTCAGCCATGGAATCAGAGTTTGGTAAGTCGGCGTGTTTGACCAGTTCGCTACCATGTTTAAATGAGTGAAGAAATATCCCCATCGATGCTCCTCCGAAGGCCAGTCGTTGAAGCCAAAGACACTGTATAGTGATGTCAAACCAAATTTGAGGCATCCTGGGAAGTTCCTCTTGAAGAGCTCTCGGGAGTGATAGTCCAGGCCTTCTGCGGCTGATAGACCTGCGCCGGCTGTAACGAGGACAGCGTCTGCTGAGGATAGCCACTCGCGTGCTAAGCTGAGAGAACCTTGCGGCGTATTTTCGACGGGCGAGATCGATTTTGTAGGTGAAGGTCCAAGAACTTTCGAGTACAGCTCGGTATCTGATTGGGTGAACGTGTTGAAGATAACGTCTGTAATCGTCGTTGACGGATGCTTCTGAAGCCAGGACGTGACGGTTGACACTGCTATCTCAGCTGCTTCATCGGCTGGAAATGCAAACAAGCCTGTCGAAATGCAACAAAGAGCAATAGACTTGCTACCATCTTCGTCAGACGGTAAAAGCTCCAACGCTTCAAGAATTGACTCATAGCACTTCGCCAGTTGCCTTCTCTCGGTCTCTGTAGGTGAAGCACCTCTCTTTAGCTGTGGCCCAACGGTATGCATTACTGAAGAAGCGAAGAGAGCATGACCTTCAGTGACAAGTACCTCTCCAGGCTCAAGCTCTTTCCCTCTGGCCTGCATCCGCTGGAAGCACTCTTCCCGTAGCCGTGGTCCTGCCTCAGCATGGATGATGTTGTCGATACATCGATGAGTTGGTTGAAAACATCCCAGGCCCTGACTGTTCGCGGCATTGGTGATGGCTGTTACACCAGTCAAAGTCGTGATATCGCCTCTCCAGAGATGGATCCTCGTTGCCCCATGATCGCCATGTTTGATTAAGCGCGAAGGCGACAGTGAGAAAATTGGAGTAAGGATCTTATGTTGCCGAACACGCGTAAGAATAAAATCGATATTTTGTAAGAGATCCTCCGGTAGAAGCGGCAAAGGCGGTCGCACGCACAGGCATTCTCGGAGCAGTGCTATCTTTGATGCTGTTTCAAGATGGCTTAGATGTTGTTTATAGTGCTGTAAGTTCTCATCATCGGCAAGAAAACTGGACCCATTCTCTATAACATCGTCTATGAGGCGTGTAAGAGTTGTGTCTAAGACAGAGGCGGTTCCTGTGAGGGTTGTTCTCATGATGATTTTGTTCGACTGTAGTTGATTTAGACTGCATTCAAATGCAACCCGGGAATAATTAAGTAACTGGCCAAATATATAGCATCACAATCGTATGATGGGAAAGGAATAATCAGCACTGACAAATTTGATCCTTTGATGAGGTTTGCTCTTATCCCACTCGGATAATGTGGGATGCCCGAGTGGGATAGATTGCGAATCTTGAGGTTGATCTCCCTCTATATGCTATTCTAACACTAAGGAGCAATAAAACTATTGACGCTAAACAAAGTTGCTAAAAAAAGAAAAGAAAAGAAAAATGAAACGAGTAAACTAAAGGCAGACTATGCTATGCTAAACCTCCTTTAAGTACTTTTGTCACTTAGGATGAGGTCTTACGGTTTCTTGCCTGCTTGACGCGTCGCGATATTGTCAGTACCTCCGCGCAAAAGTCATCAAAACATCCAAAACACTTGTTTATTCTAACACTCAAGTACAATCTCACAATGCAATACTCCGATGGAAGCACCACATGTAAGTCGGGCAATTGCACGGACGGAGAAGTTGCACTTCATGCAGCCATGGTGAGCTACATCGTCTACCCGACTCCTCCTTAACCTGCTAACCACCTCGCACACCAGCACTTGCGATTTGGCACTCGAACTATTCAAGCTAGTGGAGCTGCATCAGATCATGCTCATCTCAACGTCCTACGACTGAGAATCCACAAGAGGTTCATTGGGGAATAATCGAATCCTTCTTCAGGATTATATCGAAAGCCACTGGTTCATGGCTGCAGAGCAAATTCCCCGAGTGGTTCTTACTAGACAAGATCGTCTTAAAACGTCAAAAAGAGAACTGGGAAGTGGAAATTGACCATGAAGTCATCGCGTACAACAGACTGCGACCTATTCAGGGCCTCACAACCCCCAAGCTCTACGGCAAGATTCAGTATGCAAACTCCCGTGCCCTGATACTCTCAGACATCGGAGGGTCTAGCCTCTCAACACCTGATGGCGCCGTCCTGGATGAGCAAGGTATTGAGCCCCTGTTGCATCAAGCCTTGAGTTCACTCAATGAATATGGCGTTTGCCATGATGGTGTTCTATTACCAAGACGGCCTGTTCGAAGATGAGAAAATGTCTATCCCTGGTAGGGGAAAGTCCACTTCTCGATCAGCCCAGTATATATGACAACAGTTTCAAGCTCGTACAAAATCTTGATTAAGTGTGTGAATTATAGTAACCCTATACAGCCAATGGCATTCTTCAGCCGCACGTATACAATCTTTAGGTGCCTATCAATCCGAACAGAACCCTCTTCCTTCCCCGCCACCGTGGCATCCCATGTCCTAAACCCCCAAATCAGAATAGAAAAATCTTCATTATAACGGAGAGACTTACCGCCTATCCTTGCCTGCAATCAATGTTGCCCCACTGGTTCTTAGTAGCCCAATACCAAGAATCCATGACCGATCGCGCCTCACAACCACTTCCAGTAGTAAACGCCCAAACGAGGGAAGAACCGCTGTTGTCGTAGCCACAGTACTGGTCGCTCACATCAGCGCACTCAGGGTATTGACCGAGGTTAGACCAGAGATTGCCGCAGACGGCATCGGCATTGGGGACCCAGCTGTTGGACCAAGCCTCGTAGCGACGGGACCAGTCGTTGGTGAGCTGATTGGTGCAGCGCTCGTTGGCGTGAACGTGGTCGGTCACGAGAGCTGCGAGGAAGACTGCGGTGATGCCGGTGAAACGCATGGTGAAGAATTGGTTGAGAGTTGTTTGGAGGAGTAGCTTTGAGTAAGTTGATTGAAGATGTTATAGAAGACTGAAGAGAATGTGTGTGAGTGATGATATATTTTCTAGACGAGCAATAGACTGATATTTATATATAATGAGATATCAAGACAGGACATAGAACGCAGAATTGAGTCGCTTGATGTGTTATTTACAGCTATGACCTGTGGCTGAAAGCTTGTACCCCCGTATAACTGCAACCCTTGCAAAGGCTCAAGAGTAAAGTCGGTAAGATGCTTGGACCATTCATGAAGTCCAGTACCACATTAGAAATAAAACCTGTGGCTGAAACTTATTTTCACCGTCTATATCTTGGGCATTAAAAAGCAATTACTTAATTTCCTAGCCTCTGGAGTAGTATCCGAGCAAGTTCTAAATTTAATTCTTAACTGCCGATAGTCACCTGAGCGGCAGTTACTACTTGTTAAGGTTTCGTACTTATGGTTTTATTTGCTTATGCTCTTAGTTCTTGTCTTGGATTCAATTGTTCCGCTTTATCCGAAGACAAAGTCTTCGAAGTCTGTTGAGATTAGGTAACTCAAGCCACTGTACTACTTACGGCAGATTTATTGAGTTGTAGCCTGAGTTTGACGGTTTAAAGTATAAATCGTGCTCTGGGAATGAGGATCTACAGAACCTCGTAATCTATACTACAAAGCGTAAAAGCTAGGCAACGTTTCATGCCCGTGATCTCCGGTCGTGTTGTTCTCATTAAGTGGTGTTAGGGAAGATATCAATGGTGACTTTGGATATGATAAAATACAATCTTGCGCTATGCAGTAAAATCTATAAAATAGCAAAAGAATATTCCTCTAAATATACCCAAACACTACCTAAACAGCACCGATGCTAACTATATAAAGACTGAGTAAAGTTGGCCGTAATCCTTTTCTTGCGGTTATTAAAATGTCTAATGGTCGCCAACTGCCCAATCCCCGCAAATGGTCCTCCAGCACTCATACCCCGGACATGTTTATTGTGAGAAGAATCGCACCGACTAACGACCTTCTTCCTCTGCTTCTTATTACCGTGCATATATGTCTCTGAAAGCACTTGCATAACGACCCGCGCAAGCCACCAACAGTTATGCCATTGGATATGATACTGCGGCTCTTCGTTGTGCACTATCAGTATGAGCTTGGCGACGTTGCTCAACCGTGCCGCGTTTGTGTCCAGGTCAGCCTCCACGAGAACCCTATCATCACAGATGAGGTTTTCTCGGGATGGTGCAAGAGTTACGACCAATTGTGCCTGGTCTGTCAGAGCGTTACTGGCTCCGAGCCTACAGGTAGTTCACCCATGCGTTCAATCCGCATCCAGGACAGTTTTCCATCGTTGGTCTTGACGCACATCAATAAGTATTCATGCTCGATGATGCTTTTCTCTTGGAGCCAGACGACTTTTGTAACGTAACCGGGAGTTGCATGGTTGATGATGTGTTCAATAAGAGGGCGATTGTTGTTTCGCCAGATCTGGGCGCCTTCGCTCTGTAATTGAGCTTGCAGCGATGAGCCTTGTACCAGACTGGGTAGCGGCGGTCCTCTCAATCTGCTGTTTGACATTTTGATGGGGACTGGAATGATAATCTGTATGAGATGATTGATGTACAGTGTTGAGGTGTGAAGGATAAGAGTTTTGGTCCAAAGTGATGGATCAGGGATGCTGTATCAGCTTATTTAATATTGAGATTTGGAGTAACTGGGAAGTTACTTACTTTTATATTTCAATGTTTGACATAGTTTCACAACTGATCAGAGTCACTGGTTGAATCAATTATCAATCAGCACAGCCTTATGACACTCCGCCACACGGATGGCCAATCACGTCTTACCCTGTAACTCCAATCATATCCTGGTATGTCCGTCGGACTTGACAGTTTGCAGCCCCTCGCAAGTCAGCAAGCCCCCCTGCATCCAGTAGGCTTAGCGCTCGCACTCGGTTCAATTGTTTCAGCTAACCCACCCTTCCAGAACAGCGCCTACTAGCACAGCTGATAATTTCACCTCCATTGGGGGCCAAATTATGGGTGGTCAGAGACAGGGGCTAAACAGGTTTCTCGATGTCAAGGATAGGGCGAAGCCTTACTCGCCTACGGATTAGTATTCGTCAGCAGAATCTCAGGGCTGAGTAGGGCGTGTAATGCAACTCATTGAGCAGAACATTTGTAGCTAAAAGTATAGCAGAGGATTTGCATATATATCTTCAGACTATCACTGCTTTGCAAGAGACAACTACTTAAACTTAAGTATTATTCATATAACATCACTATACGCCATGTCCGCAAAAGTTCGAACCGACAAACCCGCTATCAAAAGCGCTGCCCTTCCCCATAGTATCACGAACGCTGAGGAATATCGAAAAGACACGGAAGAACTCTCCCGGGAGATATTGTATCATGTCATTCAACGACTCGAAGGCGGGCCGCAAGCTTCAAGACAAGACTCCATCGACTCATCAAGCAAAAATAACAGCGACGACCTCGAAGTCTTCCGTTTCTTCGTCGTCACAATGATCGCTATCTCTGTCTTCGGCGCCTCAACCTTCGCCGTCATCGTAGGAGAAATGACCGACCCCGCAGACATTTGGGACCCAGAACCGCCAACCTTTACTCTCAAAACAGTCCGGCTGTTTCTCGCAGTATCATGGCTCGCGTTTGCCGTGTCCATAGCTTTGGCTGGTTATAGCGGGAGTTTTCTTGCGCTGATGCGACAAAAGACAAAGGGTGAGATTGATGAGGAGACGATAAAGAAGTGGACGCCTGCTGGGCTTGTTGTATCTGCAGCATTGCATCTGCTCATTGTCACGGGGTTCTTTTTTATGGCGCTTAGTCTGGTGGCATACGTTGGATCGTTTGGTTGGGTTATTGTTGGGTTTTCTGGCTTGATGTATGTTGTAGTTTTGTATCTGCTTGGTGCGCAGTTTCGAGCCTTGTGAATTGATATGTCAACTGGGCAAGCCATTTTATAGCATTACGGATACTTACGGCATGGCTCTTAGATTAGACTCTAACTATGCTATTCATTACTTTCAACTTATGCTTACAATGGATGCTGTCCAGGATTGCGCATGTAGGTTGAAAATAAGGCTCACGAGAGAAGCACCCAGAGCCATTCAGCAGAACACTGCAAAATCGCCCTGCTGACAGTACCACCAAATTGAACTGCGGTTGGCCCTGCCATCCATAGAGATATTATTATGTGCTGAGTGACTCACAGAGCCCATGTTATCTACGGAAAGTATGAGAAGAGTACTGTGCTATGAAGGAAAACCGATATTTGAACGTACTCAGGCAAAGATATCTACCAGACAGGATGCTTCAAAGGGCGAGCGTCCAGATGATGAGTAAATAATACGGCCGATGTTTCTTCCACTGAGACGAGACAGCCTAACTCGACAATAAGAAGATCCTAGAGAAAAGGGACTGACGATCGCTTAGAAGAGAAGAACATCAGCTATAGTTGTGGTTTGAAATAATTACTGAGAGAATTCCAGGTGCAAGCATGATGTCAGTTTGATCTTACTGAACTACCGGGAAAACTAGTGATTACTTAACTTGCTTTCAGAACGACTCCAGCCTCGAAGCGCCGCGTTCAAATAATTTCTTCTAGTCCTTGTTATATCTTTAATAAGTGGCTTGCCATGAATGATTTAATTACTTTTACAATAAATAAACTTCCTAAGATACTTATTATAAAAGCTAGCAACCAGTAGATTGATGGGGTATAAACTAAGAATCCTCAATAAGAGGGATTAACTACACAAGTTGACCATTTTGCACCCATATTCATGTAACATGAGACTTTAGGCCCTTACATGAACTTGTGGAAGAATCGGCGCCAAGCGGGCCATGAAGCGACAGTAGCACGGTAAGCGTTGATCTGGTCCCAGTCATGCTCACGAAGACCGGTGTCAAGGTCGATCTTGTCAACTGTAAGCCACTGAGGTCGTTTCCAGAAGTAGCCAATGATCCAGAAGACGGCGACGACAGGGATGGCAAGACAAGCCATAAAGAAGTCCTCAGCGTTGCCGTATCCCTCCTTGGTTGGTGGGCAGATAGCGACAAAGAGCTGGCAGCCCAGAATGGCGAAGCAGAGAGCAAGACCCAACCAAGAGCCCCAAACGCCACCAGCAGCCTTGAAGGGAATCTGGTCGAGGCTTCTGCCTTGTTTCTTCCAAGCGGAGCGGAAACGGATGTGAGCCTACGATTTGGTCAGTGAAACGGATCAAAAGGAAGACTCGAGGTTCAAACTTACGTAGCAGATGGAGCCCCAAGTGAAGAGAGCGGCGAGGGCGGAGACAGCAAGGAGCCAGTCGAAAACAAGACCACCAGATGAGGCGAGGACAACGTAGGCGAGGGCACCCCAGATGAGGTTGAAGACGACAGAGACGAGAGGTCGTCCTGAGCGATCAATGTATGTGAAGATCTTGGGCGCGTAATCTTGCTCGGCAAGAGCAGTCAGCGTACGGGAGCCACCATAGACGGCAGAGACACCGATGGAGACAACGGAAACACAGATGACCAGGTTCATGAAGCTGTCGTAGCCCTTAAGACCAGCGTCCTTGGCTGCGAGCACAAAAGGAGAGGTACCGTCCTTGTAAGGGTTGGCGCTGTTAAGGAGACGCTCATCCGTGGAGCTGACGAGCATACCGACGAGGGTGAGACCGATGATGTAGAAGCTATCACGTGTTAGTAAGTTGTGAGAGGATTGGGGGATTGGTGGAATTACAGGGTGATACGCCAGAAGACCTGCTTGATAGCACCGGGAAGTGCCTTGGCGGGGTTGCGAGACTCAGCAGCAGCGAGACCGACCAACTCAGTACCGGCGAAAGAGAAGGCGGCTGTGACAAAGACACACAGAGCCTCGGGATCGTTCTGGAACGCGCCGGGATCATACCAGAGCTTGGCGCCCTGATATGTGTCGAAGTCGCCGGAGGAGGGACCGCCACCACAGATAAGAATGATGGCGACAATCATGAAGATGACAATGGCAGCGAGCTTGAAGACGGAACTCCAGAACTCTTCCTCGGCATAGCCCAGGGTACCAAAGATGTTGATGACAATGATAAATATCCAGAAGACGGTGATCCAGACAGCTTCGTTGATGTCTTTGTTCCAATATTGTACGGTGAAAGAGACGACTGTTAATTCGAGCGGCAAGACGATGACCCATTGGAAGACCTGGAAATGTCAGCGTCTCAATTGCGCGACGCGGGATCAGCAACACTTACGTAGTTCCAGCCCATGGCGAAGCCCCAGGATGGATCGATGAAGCGAGTAGAGTAGGTATAGAAACCACCAGAGACGGGATACATGACAGCGAGCTCACCGAGAGCGTGGACGACGTTGAAGATCATAATACCAGCGATAGAGAAGCAGAGGAAGACGGCGCCGGGGCCGCCCTTGGTGAGAGCGCCACCGGAACCGACGAAGAAACCAGCACCGATTGAACCTCCAATGGCAATCATGTGGAGATGGCGCTTCTTCATGGAGCGATCGAGTTCGACGACGCCAGTGCCGTAGTCGCCTGTAAAAGAGAATTAGCGATCAATTGGCAGTGGTGGACAGTGCATGCGACTCACGGCGCTGGAAGGACTTGAGGTTCAGACCATTGCGGGTCATGAAATCCTCTTCACGGAAATCATCGCGAACGCCCTCAACATCACCAGTGAAGGTATCCTTGGTGTGCACCTGCCCATGGCCATGATCAGGCGACGGCGGCGTAGCGCTGCCCACGTCGATCTTCTCCTCCTTAGAGGTCATTGTTACAGAATTAAACGAAGCTGTGTGAAGATGTGGAAATTGGGAGAGGGAATGAAACCTGACGAGCTTGGAGAGAAGTGGGAGGGAATGGGAGTGGTTTTTATCTCCGAGGAGCGGAGACGTACGGTTTTTTGTGTTACAGGTTGCAGGGGAGTAGCTACACCAACACAGGCGATGGCGAAAAGGGCAGGAGATGGGGTTTGGAATTCAGAAGGTGGTGGGTTAACTCGTGTAGCGTGCCAAGACAAGACATGATAAGCATCAAAGAACGAGACGAGATGGGGGAGAAGAGAAGCTGCCAAGTAGTTCTAGACGAGGCAAATGGAGGGAGACTGCAACATCCCTTGAACATGGGTTACGCCCTGTTGGTGCAGCTCTCCAATATGATTACAGCTGTTGGGTTGTATTTCTGTCGATACTGCATGTTCCATGTCTGTCGTGTCGTGTAAATAAACCATGCCTCGCCTCTCTCAGCACATGCTACAAGTTTCCCCAGGAAGCTTTGACAATTTAGTCAGTCAATGACTAGCCGCTGATTTACAGTGATGACCCGCCCCGCACTTGGCAGTGCTCTGTGCACTATCCGACATCCGCTCACGAACATTATGATTGAGTTTGACAGTAACCGTCCAACGCGTGATCAAAAATCTTGTATGCAACGGACATGATACTGAGAACGGAAGGTGCAACGATCGATCTTCTCACTGGAGGGTTGGGCGTGTTGGGGTCCGGCTTGGCGCATGTCTTGGTCTGATTTGGGGTTCTCACTGCTCTCACTCTCATGCAACAGGTGGACGGTGGCGCCCAGTCTGGTGGGTTGAGAGCGAGCTAAACAACAAGCTTAAAATGAGGTATGGGTATGACGCGCTGGCTTTTGTTTGCTTTCAGTCGTTTTAATCGAGTGGCGAGCAATCATTCTGACAATGTTGCACAATCTCTTGACCGTTGAGCGTCACAGTTACTGACTGTTACCCCAAAACTCGTCTCCAAAAACCACAAACACAAAATCGTAACGCCCAGCTTTCGCCGAGAAATCTGTCAAAAATCCCGAACGCTTGGGGCCTCCGACGCCAAGGGAATCTGTATCATCTTGAAAGGGAAGGAGATAAAAACTTGGAGGTTATTCCCAATCATCAGCTAACGTTTAGGTTGGTGGCTTGGGTACCTGGCTTTTGCCTCGGAAGGTCAGCCAATTGTGCTGAGATGCATTATCTCCATCCTCATTGAGACTGGGTCGTTCAGATTGAGCCGTGAAAATCCGGGGATGGGATCGGGGAAAGTGGAATTTATTACGTTAAATATTGTTAGAGTTGACGCAGCAACTGGGGCCGTTGATGTTTAAATTACAGCGTATTATATTGGTTGGCACTTGAGTCAGGACAAACACTCCTAAAGACAGTCTCAGTTCATCGCCACGCCTGCATGCATTCTCCTAATTGCAACAGACCAGAACAAAAGATCATTCCATCCTCAATCTCCAATCGCCCTTATCTCTTGGCCAACTCCAAACCCGTAAGATTACCACCGCAATCTCTCACCATCCAACAACAACCCTTCTCCTCAGCGCCAAGACAGCCGAGTAGTCTTGGCAGTGATAAAAAACCAAGAATCGAACAAAAGCCCAAATTAAAACCCAATGGGGAATGTCCCGCGGTTATCCCCAATGCCGCAAACCAATAACATCGCCTCTCAGTGAATCTCCCAGTTCTTGGCAAACAGCTGGTCGGCCGCACGTAGAAAGCCACTTACTGTAACACTAGCAAAAGGGCCAAATGTCGCTATGACAAACGGAAATCCCAAACTTGGGAATAATCTACGTCAGAGTCTGGGGAAGCTTTGCGGGGTAAAAAGCACAGTGAGAATGGCATTCGCCGTTGTGAGCGACACGGTAATAATAAGGACAGAGAGGAGAGAAGAGTCGCGGTCAAAATAAGAAATCGCCGTAGCGGATCGGAGACATGGAAGGGCCCTGCTGTCATCACTTAAAAAAAATCGCACCCGCACGAACTTTTACCTTTCGGACAGAACGTCCCCTTCTGGAACGGCAGTCAGAATCATACCACCCATTCACGGCGCAGCAGTTTCACAGGGGGGGAACGCAAGGTTGCAGCCGATAAGACCTCTCATTTGTTTATCTAATGCTGCAAAAGAAAACCCCGGCTGAGCGAGGAAGCTAAGGTATTCTTAGCTCATGGGCCTTCTCGTCGTCTTCGAATGGAGACTCGGAGCGATTTTCTTCCAGGACCGGTTTGCCGCGCATCTGCGCCCAGACCGTTTTGTACACGGGTTTGGCGAATAGCGCGTCCATGTCTTCGAGGGTAATGCCTGTGAAAGTTATGCGTGTCAGCTATAGAAAAAGTCTAGAAGGATGTTTTGGTGTAACACACCTTTTGTTTCGGGGACGAAGAACGTCGCCCAGATTCCCATACATACGAGAATTGAGCTGAAGAAGAAGTAGGCGCCGTAGCCCAAGTCTGAAATCATGTAGGGTGTTGAGCGCGCGATGATGAATGATCCGAGCCATGTGTCGGCTGTGGTGATGGCTACGCAGAGCATGCGAATGTCGAGGGGGAAGATCTCGGACGCGTAGGTCCACGTGATACCCTGCCATGTCGCACAGATGATGATGGCGTTGATGTAGACGCACACGATGGCCAGGTATCCCCAGCCATCGCGGTTCACAACGCCAGCTGCAGCTGCAGCAGCGGGATCGGCTTCCATCACGTACCCGCCGATATACCACATGGGAATACAGCCGAGCGCAGCGCCCCAAATGAGACCCTTGCGACGACCGACCTTCTCAACGACCCAGAAGGTGAAGAGAACCATACCGAGGGTTTTGGAGATACCATAAAAGCCAGTGGAGAAGAGCTTCAATGAAGTACCAGGAATTCCAAGACTCTCAAAGATACGGGGCGCGTAGTAGGTAATGATGTTGACACCAGTGAAACTCTGCAGAAACATGAGAGCCATTCCAATACCCATGCGGTTACGCACGCCCTTCTGGAAAAGCTTCTTGAACTGCTGCTTCTTGCTCATCTTATTCGTACTGCGCTCCTCAACCTGCGCACGAATATCACCCATCTCTCGACGGACATACTCATGCTCTGCCGGAAGACCTCTAATCTGAGCGAGAATCTTCTCCGCTGCCTCAAAGTGATCACCACGCGCCAGCCAGCGCGGCGACTCAGGACACCAGAGCATACCGAGCGCAAGTCCCAAGCCCGGCAGAAGCTGCACCGCCAGCGGAACAATCCACTGGGTCTTGGTGTTAACGTCGATGGTGCGGTCAGTAGCGTAGTTGATCCAGAAGCCAAGCATACCGCCACCCTGCGAGGCGATTTCGAAAATACCGACAAGACGACCTCTGATGGACGGCGGAGCTGTTTCACTGATGTACACGGGGACAGTGAGGGAGGATGCTCCGAGGCCGAGACCAGCTACGGCTCTTCCGCCGTAGATCATGTTGAGGTTGCCGTTTGCGGCCGGTCATGAGGGCGCCGCCGAGGAAGAAAGACTAGGGCTGCGCCCATGATGGTCTTTCTACGACCCCATTTCTCAGCGATGGGGAAGGTGCACAGAGCACCGAAGAAACAGCCAGCCTAGACTTGTTAGAGAGGCCGGCAGAGAAAGACAGGAGAGGAGAAGTGTACCTGGAAGGTGGAGACGATGTTTCCCTGGATGGTGTCGCGCTGGGTCTTTTCGACGAGGTCAAGGCCAAAGTCCCTCATGAAAGAGGTCAATGCCATGGTACCTATCCCTGTCAACATATACTTCCAACAGCAGGAGTGAGTAGTACAAACCTCCAATAACAGAAGTATCATATCCGACTGTTCAGATCAGTATATTACCTCCATCTTCACAGCTTCAGAACTCACTGGCGAGGGCGGACATGCTAGCCACCGTGGCAATCAGGTGGATTCGCCAGTTCCGCACCTCAGGCGGATCATTGGTGCCCGACGCATGAGTATTCCAGCCCATAGATTATCGAAATAAAAGAGGTTGTTATAGTAAATATCAAGATGATAAGATCAAGATGATAAGATCAAGATTGCTCTCAAACACAAAAAGCTAGCAAGCGAGTAGATAACTGCGAAAGTCTCTGTCCCCTCTTCTGAACACGGGGGCACTGCGGCCTTTTTATCTTCACAATGACGATGAAATTCATCCTCCTACGCGAATGGCTGGCCGTTGGAAAAGCTCGGGGTCTATTTTGCTCCACTGGTTTCCCCGTGGGGTAGGAAAACCAAGGTAACCCTGGGATCATGAGTGTGAGTGTGGAGTTGCCAAGATTGGATGAGGGGAAGTTTGAGGGTGCACTTTTCCGTGGTGAGGAGGGCTGGAGATTGCATTTCCGTGCATACTTTGTTCATACAGGTTGCAGACGTTGATATCATCTCACCATTGTTGATGACGTACGTGGAACAGTCCCCATCGATACGCTCAAAAGCAGGCTTTTCACAGAGGTCGAATATCGAGCCTTTTGCTGCCAAATAGTAAAAACATCTCTCTATTCAATATCCTCTCTCAAAGTCCTCTCCCCGCCAAGTCCCTCAAACATAAGGGTCTAATTGCCGTGCTCTTGGAGATCTACCAACCGGCCCGCCATTCAGAGTTTAGCTCCCGATACAAGCTTCAAGCATAAAATTAAGCGTTGCAGGCTCCGCTCCAACACCATTGGTCGTCGGCGAACAGAACTATGCTCCGAGACGCATTCTTCCCCGCTTGAATCAGTCGATTGCTTATGGCGAATACTACCCTGTGCTTTATTTTCTTACAGGGACTTTTACAAGCGTTCACTTGGCGCCAGTAAAGGCCTTTGTATATGAGTTGTTATGTGAACTAAGTTACCTAATTGCCTCGGCGTTGCAACGACTGCCGATCTTGGCTGTTGCTTATCGTGGAAGGGTCTTGTTGTCCCCAAACTGCAGCCTGGCCATCGTGTTGTACGACTGGCTAGTTTTACGCACTGAGATTACCTGTTCGCTACACAGCCACGCTCTGTTTGCTCGCGTGAGAAGTCATTATTCGGGACAACTCGGATGCTGTCGTCTGAACCCAGCATGATTGCAACATAGATCTGTAACCGAGCCCAGGATCATCACGTTGTTGTTACATCCCCACACTCATGGCCCCATATCCAGAATAAGCTTAAATCACTTGGCGCCAGTAAACACTCCGGAGAAGGTCAATAACCTGGTTGAGTCTGTGGAGATAACTTCGGAGGATCGGCGTTTAAAGGAATTACCCCACGGGGATATCGTCGAACCGACGTTGTTAGTGTCTGATAGCTTCATGTTACGGGCGTAAAGAGTTGTGAGTTGCGGAAATCAGTATCCGTCGTGAGTCATTCATCATCAATTTGGTTGAGTGTGCAGCATGGATGCATTAGTCGTAGGATGTAGGTAGCCGCACTAATATGAACCGCCTTTGACTGCGGACCTCTGATAGAAACATCTTCTTGTCTTGACTTCTTGGCATCCTACTACCTGGGATCCTATCTGTGTCCTATTCTGTAGATAGGCAATCCTTCACTCTCCAGGCAAAGCTGGTTCCGGCGAGGAGCTCTGCCATCGACTGGTAGAGTTTTGGTAACAAGGTTTCGACAGCGAGTTTGTTCACTTGGATTTCCTCTCATCGATTTGGCTGGGGGTGTGACGCTGTAAAAAAGATCACTCGTCGGGAACCTGGTCTTTGGCGCTTCTGCGGCTCAAGACCTTGGAGATCCTTACCATTCTCACTATGGCGATAGCCTGATCAATTCCTTCATGAAGGTCTTTAGTCTCGCCTTTAACAGATAAATCTAGGGCCTTGATTCTGTGCCCCTCTTCCTGCGCCTTGTGTAGTCATGAGAAGAACGGCATGAGTCCGGCCGGCCCAGGATCGTAGGCTATGGCGTGAGAACTAACACTCTCAGAATCTCTAGTAATGGCTCATTGTCTTTGCTTGACGAGAGAGTAGTTGGGCGCAAAGATGTTATCTTGGGCACCCCAGAGGGCCTGGTTCTATTGACATATTTCTGTCCAACAGGGAGTTAGTCACTCATATCTGCTGTAGCACCTTGGCCAGTGAGTGACTAGAACATAAGCTTTCAGTTTCTTATTGTTCCAGCAAGTAACTGGGGTCATGGTTGGATCGAACAACTGGACGATATGATGTCGAAATCTTGGTTGTAGAGCCCATGTAAGAGCCTGTAATCACCGGAGCAGTATATATCATCCAGCACAAGATCACCACCAGTAGCCTAATAAGTCCAATGTACAAAGCCTTCACACCTTATGACAAGTTCATGTGATAATATGTTACTCTGAAAGGCCAGAGGCGTCCAAGCGGCCGATACGAAGCTACTTCATGGGATACAGAACCTTGATGCACTGAACCACTGTCCGGACATACCTGCAGGGCCTAGCACAGTATTTGGCAAATAAGCCCCGAAAAAGTTTCCATTCGAATCTGATTTCAACTCACCAGGGACGGTTCCGTTCACAACTCCAACTTGGCTTCATCGTCTCGTGTTTGGCGAAGGCAGCACGCCTGGACTGCCTGATAATACTGCTTGATGCGCTCTTTAGCCGTATGGAATAAGACTATATTGGATTACAACGTAGATTCTTTGGTCGATTCCCATTCCTACTATTGTCTATTTATTTGCCTTGGCGTGGAGGATCCCTTCCAGGGCCTTAGTCAAAATGCTCCAGGGGGAAGGAATGAGGCTCAGGGCGGGAATAGTGGTGGGAAAGGGAGGCTCAGTCCCTCAAGCTGATGCTATCTTGGTTTCCGGATTCTTATTGGTCAACCGTCAAGGGCACAGAAACAGTCCCCAAGATTTCAGGAGGCTGAGAGACTCAGCAATTGTGTGATTGTATCAATTTGCCTATGAGATACATCAACTTTGAATCGATGATAACATGATAAGATTCAGTGCCCGAAAATGATAAGTTGGTTTGAGACATTTTGAGACAACTAAACCTGACCAGGGCACCCGGTGTGTGTCTTTACCTTTCTCATTGTACAGTGATCGGAACTCACTCGACCAGGTTGTCAAGACAGCCCATGATTCGACTCACCAGTTTTATGGTGTCAGGGTGCTGGTGCGGATCAGATTCCACCCTCATTGGTGAAAAGGAAGTTGATCTTGGTATCAGAAGATATGAGACGAGACTTCCGCGAATGCCTGAATGGACCACTGGCCTGGCCTAAAGATATCGGGACAAAAATGAAATCGTACAAGGCTCCTGGAAATGTGGCCATAGCCCAATCGTCGTGACCTCCGGTAGCTGAAACAAAGGCAATCAGAGTTCCACAACATTCAACTTTCACACTTTGAGAATATTCGCGAGGCTCGTCGCAGTATGGCATAAAGACGATGTACTTGGCTGCCATGACGCCTATTGCCGAGCTTAGGGTGAGCGGGATCATGTCGATGCCTAAAGCGAGACAGAGATGAGTCTCACAAGGTCGAGGAATTTACAATGCCGATGAGCCCCTCCCCATGACCTGTGTCTAGAGTGGAAACTGGGACATGCTGTCAGGGATTGGCTACAGGTCTGAGATGGTGCGGAGTCTGCGCGGCGGCTGGCCATCAAAGGAGGCCTCGTATATATCTAGAGTCTAGGTTGTGAGGATGACGAAGGCGCATTGGGGCTTCTGAGGATGTGTAGTTGGGCTGTAACGTCTGGTTTGGTTGTTGTAGGGCAACAAGTGGGCTTGGTGACCCACAGAGGCCCGGTAGATCAACGGTGCGCTGGTTGACCGGAAAAGGATTTAGAATTGAGGTAGACAGGAGGAAGGGTTGGGAGGGCGGGAATGGAAATACGAATTGTGAGCAGGGGGTGTCCATAGACGCACTGAATAACACGGGTAATGTACCTATTTCAGTACTTCAACAGTTCTGTGACAACACGTTTAACCACATATCATCCCACCCCTCATACATTTGCTTCAACTTCCCAAGCTCCTCCTCAACAGCCCGCCGCTTTTGCCGTTCCCTTTCACACGTTGCTCGCTGCTGAAGCACGAGTCGAAGCAATTCCTCTCGCGGACAGCCCTGGGCGTAGTCACTCAACTCCCTCGCCCCCATTTTATCGATGCCTTCCGCCAGTGATTGGTCCATCGCTTGAGTTCCATGTACGTCACGCAAATGGACCTTGAGGTTGTCCTTTCTGGAAAACCCCTTGCCTCCACGACGACATCCAGGCACTTGGCAAACGTATGGTCTCCTCCGGTCATGGATGCTGGACTGATGCCGATTGACGTCATTTTGGGAACCAAAGGAAAGAGTACAATCGGAACAAAAAAACTTCCGAGTCCTCCTTTTGTCAATCGTCCTATTGTAAATCAGGATTCAAGCATTATGGGTCGACGAAAAAGGATCCAGACCTCAATCTTTTCTCAGAAAGTGGTTCCTCTGCGTTTATCTGCAAGTGGTGTCCGTGTTCCATCACTTCGCCCCCATCATTTGGGAAGTACTGAAGCGTGGGCGGGTCATCGTAACGTTCAGGCTGGTCGAGAATGCCCGCGCCGTGAAGCCATTCGGTGTTATCGAAGAGATCGAGATCGGGAAACGAAGTGTCATCTAGGCCCCGTCAGCGAGAGCGCTGACTTCAAGGAGCAAGGGTGAGTGCATACTGGTAGCGCGCGGACGTGCGCGTTTTGGAGCAGAGCCGCCGCAATCGCCCCCATCTTAACATAAATAACTTCACTGGCAGCGGGGCAGATGGGGGGATTGCAGCAGCTATGCTCCCGCACGCTCGCTCGCAGTGCCTACTTAGAGATGCAAGTAGGGACATTGGCAAATCCCGCTGCCTTTTGACCATGAATATCTTACTCGTTATGAGGTCCCCTGACGACGTAAAGGACCCGCACGTTAAGTTTTTGGCGGCCATTTTTTTCTTTCTAGGATAGTAGATATTTCGAGGTGATGGCAGAATAATGAACAAATCCGAGTTGGTTGGAACTACCCGACTGATTGTTGGCCGTATGGTTAAACTTGGGCTGGACGGAATTGACTGAAGAGTAAAATCGATTCTGCTCAAGGTTGTACGCGTCTCTTTATACCACACTCTTCACCGAAGATGTAATTCGCAGCCTGAAAGTTTCAGGCAAAATCAGGCAAATGCGAGGCGGCCTTCGTGCATCAGCTGACATACAACCCTTGGACACTGTGCATGTACTCAATTGGGTATTAGACACGAGAATAGGTCACGTTCAACATCATCTATGGCATTGGTGGAACAGATAGCATGTAGGAGGGAGAGAGCAAAGAGCGAGGGAATTAAAATAGAACTGGGCACGCCCTGAGAGCCCCGCATCCCTGGGCACTTGCAAGGTAATTTGTGAGCCGGCCAAGTATATAGTACCTACCCTGGGACCTCTTGTCGCTGAACTCCCTGCACTGCTGCGGCCCGGTTCGAGGAGCATGAAGGCATGTCCACAGATCGCACCCTTGTCGACCAGTCCGCTGCCAGTTACTTCCTCTTTGGCTTTGATACTCACTCATTTCTGTACTCTCGTTAATATCTTCTAGGTATTACTACCTCAAGCAATATCGCCAAACTCAACCTTTAACCTTCATATTCCCTCAAAGAAACCTCCTAGAACAACGACCAAGTCTAACAGGGACACAGAAACTGATGTATTATCATGAATCGTCAGACAGCTCCTGCTACCTAGTTCCAGCTTCTGGATGCATGCCCTCACAAGGCGTAATCGGGCGTCTCAGGGAAGCAACTTACGTCTGCAGTTCCTTTCACGTATCCCGGCTCTATCTTCTTGCCAGTGCATATCTCGCCAACGTAGATTCCAGCCATTGGGGCTGTTTTAAGAAGCATCTGCGCAGTATGTGACCCATGACCGTCGCTGTCTTGTCGACAGCTGCTTTCTCGGCCAACGAAACTCTTACTTTTTGAACTATTGATGTTGTTGGTCTTGATGGCTTGACCGATTACGTTGATACCCTCGTTAACCCTCGAGTCCAGATCTGCAATTCGTTTCCTGGGGTGTTATTTCTAGGCAATTTGAGGTTGCAGCGGCCGAATATGTTCGATGTAACGGAAAGCGGCCACAGGTTGTTCAGAAATTCCTTGGATTCTTGTCTATTGAATTAGCTTGCTGGGACAAAGCTCTACACATGGCCTTCCTGGAGTTTGATGACTTACTGGTCTTTTTCGCTTGGTGTGGCATCTTCATCAGATGTCAAGTCCAAAGACTCTGAATTTCTGAAAACTCCACTCCACTGGGCAGCTATCAGAAACAGGCCAGAAAACGCAAGTCTTCTTCTATAGCATGGAGCCCAAATTGACGTTATCGATGGGTCATCCAAAACGCCGTTGTGCTTAACTTCTGAAGATGGACACGCTGGTGTCGTCGAGGTACTCCTTAAGAATGGGGCAGACATGGAGGCCCGGCATCCTGAGTATGCACAAGCTCCTTTGTCACTGGCGTCTGAGGTTGAACATGAAAATGTGGCGCGGTTGCTGTTAGCGTAGGGGGCTAAAGTCGACGCAACAGATTCCCAAGGCAGGGCAGCACGGGATCGGGCTATTGATGAAGGGCATGATGAGATCGTTAAATTGCTTGAAACGTATCAGGGGGAGCAGATTTCCTTGGCTTATGCATAGATTGTTCAAAATATGTTGACTAAGTTACTTGTTACAAAGAAAAGATTAAAACACGGCGAAAAGAATAGACACCATTTATGTTTCTCGCTAGGGACAGATCTGAGCTACCAATAACACATGTAGCTCACACTTCCTCATATTCGCACGCCTTTTCGCCCTTGCTTCGTCTCTCTAAACTAGCCATGTAGCTTCAAACATCCAATGCCTACTCCGAAATAGGCAAGCAAAATAATTTCGATGCTTTGAGATTCGGGGAAGGTTGTGTAAAGGGGCAAAGGCGTTGGCGCTTCAGCTGGTACATCGCAAAGGTCTATGACAAGGCTTTGTTTCGTCTTCAGTGGCGACATGACCAAACTTGACAGAGAGATTCATTAGGGTTAGAGGTGATTGTTCATGTTGAAATTGAACCGGTTTAGATTCTTGATCTGGTCGACTGGGCCTGGTGCGCTGGGACAAAGAAGTATTTCAGTTGGTGACGCTCTGTCCCATCGCCTGTGACCGCCGAGAATTTGATCCTTTATTTGCACCCTTGATCCCTTACTTCATCTTTTCGAGACACAAGAGTAAAGAACAGGGTCACGGAGATGCCGCCAAAGATTATAGCCGTCATTGGAGCTCTGGATGCTGACTTTATTATGGTTACGAGTCGCATTTTTGACTGCGGCGAGAGCGTCTGTGCAAATCACTATCATGAAGCTCTTGGAGGTAAGGGAGCAAACTCGGCTATTGCGACCTACAGAACATGCCAGAAATCACATTCAGCAGGAGAAACACTGCCAGGTGATAGCCTCATCGTCGCGGCAGAACAGGTCACAGTTGGGACTGGAGATGATATCCAGGTCGAAGTGATCGGGGCGGTTGGCGATGATAGATATGGTCAGAGATTCAAAGCCTAGTGGAATAAAAACTGCGTTGATGCTTTGGGGATCATCTCAGTACCCAATAGCAGCCCAAGCATTTCCTTCGTCATGATTGAAGGTCATACACGCGAAAATCGCTGTCTCTTCACTCCTGGTGCCAGAGCTACCTGGAGAAAGGCGTACTTTGTCAATGCAAAGCAGCTTGGAGGAGGGACTCAGCCAGACATGGTGGTATCCCAGATGGGGATTGGCAAGGATGTTATTGAAACCGTGCTAGCGACTGATGGCAAGGCTGGTATCGACTTTTGTATCAACGCTGCTCCTGCAACCCAATAAGCAAGAGCCTTTACCGATGCCTCACTGATTTACTCGTGAATGAATGTGAAGCGGCTATTACTTCGGGAATTGATAGAGACGATGTTAATACAAAAACTCGGCTCACTATTGCAGATGAGTTCTTGAGTCTGGGAGTTTCCAATGTGGTCATAACCCTCGTAGAAAATAGTACATTCTATGCCAATGTTGAGGGAAACGGCCACTGTCCTGCATTCAACGTGAAAGTAGAGGACACCACCGGAGCTGGGTAATTTTCTTGCAACGTCTCGGTCCGCATGATCTGAAATTATCAAGTAGTGGCACCTTAACTGGGACATATGCTTCAGATTACAAGCGAAAAGAGGACGACGGTGGATGGGATATCGGAAATGCAGTTGTCCGTGCTAACAAGGCTGCTGCCATTAAGGGCCAGAGTTTAGGGGCACAGGAGATAATTCCTTGGTCAGAGGACAATGGTAGCTTTGACGCGCCGTTGAAGGGGCTGGATTTCCAGTGGTCAAAGGCGCCTCGTGGTCCGGGTGGTGGAGCTTGAATCCGTCACACGTATCTATGTTCGGGGTGATCGGTGTAACGAAAGGATGACTGAAGTTGCGATTTTATATAGGAGAGGATGGCGTCTTTTACTTATGAGATAGACAATAATTCTTGACCTTCGATGATTTTGCTATAGTACATTCCCGACATACCCTTTCTCACACCATGGCACGAAGTCCTCTCTCGAGAACGACACCAGCAACACCAACACCCAACATTCCAAGCGTCCAGCTGTTCTTAAGCTCCTCTAACTTTGGCCAGAAGCTGTTCTTCTGCTGGCGGTACTCCTCAAACTCCAGTGCCTTAACAGCATCGTGCTTGGAGTATCGCTCAGCTTGACTCTCCTCGTTCTCCCTATCACCACCGAGGTAGCGCAGGAAGACATAGTTGGCAATTGGGCCGAGGGCAGCGATGGGATGGAGAATGCCGGCGCCCAGGAGAAGAATGGGGAACGAGGCGTGGATTAGGGCGTCGCCAAGATAGCTCGAATATGTTAGCTTTGGTTTGTTCACCGGTTGGGGCGACAACTTACTTGGGGTGTCGAACAATGCTCCAGACGCCTTCGCGGTTGATGCCTTGGGCAGTGTCGTCCTTCTTGAACGACTCAAGCTGGGCATCGGCCAAGGTCTCAAGAGCGAAGCCGGTGGTGAACAAGAAGATGGCAAGCGAGTGGAAGACGGATCCGTTGGAAGTAAAAGGCGAAGCGACGGCGCTCTCGGCTACAGCGCGGAAAGGAATTGTGAAGGGAAGCGAGATGATGGTCTGCGCAACAGCCTCGGGCAAGAACGTAGTGAATAGAGCCTTGCTCCAGAAACCAGGATCCTTTCTCTTAACGTCATAGCGAGGATCATCTTTTCCACGCTTCAAGCTTCGCGACACAACGCGGGAGGTAAGTCTTACGCCCCAAGCTGTAACACCAGCAAGAAGAAGCTTTTGCGAGTAACCAAGACCATTCCAAGCATCAAGAGGTGAAACACTATCGTAAACATACCGAGAACCAATAGCACTCCACCAAGCATTTAACGTCATTCCAGAAGCCCAAAGAACGTCCTTCCCCTCAACTCTATCCGCATACCGCGATACCCCATACGCGACCGCCGATAACCCAGCATGCAGACTAAAAGACGGTAAGATTGCGGAGTGCAGTAGTCCCAGCGCACTAGTGCCTAGACCTTGATACGCGGTGCGATTGAAATGCGCGCCATAAACATCTTGTTCGGCACCAGTTGCCCCGAAACTCGCCCGAGGCAGAGATGGAGAGTGTCCGGCAAACTTGCTGCCGTAGATATCCTGCTCGGCCCCAGATCCAGCGAACGAAGGTCTGGGGAGAGATGGGGAGTGGTCGGCGAATTTACTGCCGTAGACATCTTGTTCGGCCCCAGATCCGGCGAATGCCCCGTGGGGAAGAGAGGGCGTGTGACCGGCTAGTTTACTACCGTAAATGTCTTGTTCGGCGCCGGAGCCAGTGAAGGTGCCCTTTGGAAGGGACGGTGAATGATTGGCGAGTTTACCGCCGTAGATATCCTGCTCTGCCATGATTGAAGATGTGTGAAGTTAAATGAGAATGAGTGAAGGTAGAATGGTTGGAGATCATGATATACTGGTAAAGGTGGAGATGAGAGTCGTAAATATTGCGTCATGGGTTATATCATCATTGCATCGTTAACGCGTTATGTGAAAGTGATGACCAGGGTTATTCTCAATGTTTCAGTATTGTTATAATAACCAACATGTTTTTACTCCCTTCTTCTATGCTTGGTGTCGCCTGTCAGTGCAGATTGAGAGCAGATGTCAGCTCCACTGGCTTGGGACGGTGATGTTTGTCGGGGGTACATATTCCGACAAGTGACAAATGGGGTCCATAAACAGATCCGATTGAGTTGCCACTAGTTCAACGGCCCATCTTATGCCGCAATTGCCTCGACAGACTCGTTGGTAAATGCGACCGCGTCAAGACCAATATGCAGTGAGACGCGACATGCAGGTCGCGTATCGTACCGCGTGGTTGGTTCAACATTTACAATACAACAATCACAGACAGCGCGAGCATATTATGATAATCATGATTAATATTCCTAAAAAGTCTGTAGGCAAAAAGACAACTCAAATTGTCTTACTCCTGTATGACTACATAGGTCGACATGTGATTTACAAAACCACGTTAGATAATCCAGCCGCTTAAATAAACAGAGCAACACGAGGTATCCAGCTTGATCTTCCCCAGGAGAAACCATGCTGCTTGCCTCTTGAGAGTAGCAACATCTACTCGTCGTCGTGGACATCGATGACGGTCTTCTTCCACTTGCGGGCCTGGACCTTGCGCTTGAAGAGAATGTCGATCTCTCGGTAAGATCGGTTCTTCATCTCAGGAAGCCAGATATATGCCATGACCAAGCAGACGAAACCGGTACCGGCCCAGACATAACCGCACTTGCCACCGAGGTTGGCACCCTGCAGACTGTTAGTAGCTGATTTGAGGAGGCTGGAGATGGTGAACTTACAGTGGGGTTAAGCATCCATGAGGAGAGGAAGATACAGGGGATGTTGACGAGGTAGTAGCAACCACGGCCGACACCAGTGGTAAGAGGTCGAAGACGAATGGCAGAGGTCTCTCCGATGATGACCCAAGAAGCGGGAGCAGGTCCGAGGGTGAAGAGGACGGAGACAATGAGACCGAGAGCAGCCTGGGTGTTGGAGTTGACGGTGGACTTGACATCACCGACAGTGGCGGCGATACCGAGGGCGACCAGGAGAACAGTGTTTCCAAGAGAACCCCAGAGGTAGATGGATCGACGACCGAAGTAACTGGTGAGAATCCAAGAAAGCATGACGAAGACGGTCTGGAGGGCGGAGGTGATGAGGCCCATAGCGAAGGCGGTCTTGTTAGGCATACCGGCCTCTGTAAATCAGTCAGTACAGTTCAAAGCTCACACGAGATTTCACTTACGCTCAAAGAAGTAGACAGCCTGGTTAGCGATCAGGTTACCAGTAAGGTTCTGAGCGGCGTAGACGCAGCAAACGATGGCAGTACGGTAAGCATCAGTGCCCTGGAACAGCTCAATGAAGCTGGGCTCCTTGACGGTCTTCTCGAGATCAATGGTACGCCTCATCATGGCAATGGCTTCCTGAGCGTTGTCGACGTGGGTAGAACGTCCGAGACGTCGAACGGCCTTGGCAGCCTCTTCAAGACGACCCTTTCGGACGAGCCACCAGGGAGACTCGGGGGAGAGGAAGATGAGGATGGCGAGGGGAGTGGGGAACATCCACTGAAGAGCGATAGGCACACTGAGATTTTGTTAGCAATCTGAGAGATTGGTGATGAGAATTGAATGAACATACCGGAATGCAGCCTGCTCGTGAAGATCATTGTAGCGATAAGCAACAGCACCGACGATAATCGCACCAATGGCCCAGAACATCTGAAGCATCTGCGTAGCAGGCGCACGAAGCTGGAGAGGCACGATCTCGGAACAGTAAGCAGGAGAGTTGGCGATGAAAATACCCCAAGGGATACCCTCAAGGAGCTGAGCGACAAGCATGACGGGCAGAGAGTCGGCAAAGTAGAAGATGAAGATGAAGGCGTTGAGGAGCATGAGACCGCTGATAGTAGCCCATCGGTATCCGATACGGCTGGTGATGGGACCGGCGATGGTGACACCGATGATGGCGCCAATGGGGCCACCGACTTGAAGAGCAGATTGCCACTTTGTCTCAATGACATATTTGCCCTTGGTGTCACTCCAGATACCGTATCTGTCGGCGAAAGCGGGGAGGGCGATGAAGTTACCGATGAGGAAAACACAGTAAGCCTCCATGATCTACAGCCACTCATATTAGCCACAATTCACCGGTGAGGGGTAACAGAAACAAAATTTGGGGGCGGCACTGCGTACAATTGTGCAAGACATGTTGAAGGCCCAGAGAGAAGCAGCGGGATAAGCTCTGACGGCCTCGAGAACGGTCATGTTATGCTCCGCGTTCTCGGCGTCAATGGCGCCCTGCATATCAGCGGCCATCTCCTTCTTTGCCTCGACATCGTAGGCATGGTCGATATGGGCCCCATCGCCCTTGACCTCTGAGATGCCGCCAACGCCCTTGTTATCGTCGTTGCTCATGTTGACGTGTTGTTATTGAAGATCAACAATGATTGAGGATGAGTCGAGAAAGGAGAGCATAAGAAAATGCAACGGTGCCGAGCGTTGACATTTATAAGAAAATTGAAACGTCGCGTTAGGAACATGCCGATCGTATGGATCCCTGTCCCTAACCTAGCAGGGTAAGGTATAATATGGAGTCGTAGCATCAAAAAGTACCTTTGAGCTAAAAGCAACCGGGAGAATTGGCAAAGCAAGGCTTTCGGCGATGATACGTAGCGTGCGTCTATGGACCGGGGTATGGGGTATGTGATTTTAGGCATCTGGGGTATGGTTCCCTCGGGCATTAGACGCACGAATGGCGAGAGAGATTGGAGACCAACAGCATTGCAAGGACGACCTATGAACGAGGAGTTCCCCGCGAGAAACCCCGCAGACTACCCCGGATCAAGACACCACTACGGCGCGACTCCGGCGGGAGGAGTTCGGGGTCATGCCAGGATGGGACAAGGTTGCATCCTGCATCGGTCTTAATTTCCCCGTTTTACTCCAAACATCTCCACGCTTGACTCACGAGCCTCGTGGTATTTACTACCGAGCCGAGGTGAGCCTCTCACGAAACATGCCGATCCGGGAGTCTATGTACCGAATATCCAGACTAGCCGTCAAGAACGAAAAGAAAAGAAGAAAGAAAGAAGCTTGTATTTCTGTCTGGGGAAAGGCGGGTCTTGATTCTCCAGTGTATACGGTTATTCATCTAGAGCACTGGAGAAGCTGGGGAACCCAACATGCGAGCGAATCACCAAAGACCCGGCTAAACGTACCACAAAAAGACGAGAAATTGGAGGGCTGCAAGCTCACATCCCTGCTCCTCTCTCCCTATGCTACCCCATCTCCCATCTCCGTCCCCTGCGAATCTCACGTGGGCCATACGAAAAGTCCAGAAGCATAACCTGTAACAGTCGCACTTCCCGCACAGGCGCGCCAATTGATTCTTGACGCGCTTCTGCTAGCGTGGAATTAATGCACCTATCGGGTCACACTCCCGGTGCGTGCCAAGAGCGGCATTCCTTGCCGTTGATCCTTCGAGAAGCAATCGAGGGGATGCAATAAAACTTAGGACATCTATCCTAAGTGACAAAAAGTCTTAGGTAAACTTAGGCATAATTTAGTGTTTATTTAGTAGACCTTAGACTAAGCCTTTTTGGCACCTTGATTCAGTGTCAGAGGTTTTCTTGCGCCCTGGGGGCAATCAGGCAAATGCAGGGTAGCTTTGGCGCATTTATTTCCAGATGACACTTCCTGATTTGCGCGTGTAGATTTTTTAAAGTAGTGATTTAGAGTTAATTATATGGTTTAATTCCTATAGGGGCGTTAAGTTTGAGTCCCAACGGCCCGGGTAAAGTATCCTGGCTTATGTGAAAGCGCAAGTGACAAGCTGAGATGCAGAATAAAGGCTGAAACCAGTTGGTGATGGATGTCTGGGCTGGATTGCCTCAGACTTGCATCCGTCAAATTCGGATTCCACGTGGTTTTTGTTGCATTAGTTGAGGTCTCCTCTTTAAGCTGTCATCTGAAGTCGTATCTGAGGTCTAGGTTAGGTTGCGTTCGAGATGGACTGCTGCTGCAATGAGACATCACAGGAATGTTGCCAATTGACCCGAGACAATCCATATGAGAGGGGAACTGGAATCATAAAGCCGCCGGATATATCTTGGACTTAACCTCTACGTTATGACACGATATGTAACAGAACAAATTATGATTCGCCATCATGTATCTCGATGCTCATCTCCAGGCATTTGCGACGAATCCAGACGCCGATCTACGCAAGCCACCAGAGAAACATGACTCCTGATTACGGATTCTCGGCACAGGCCACAAGGTAAGCTGCCCCAAGCAATATGCTCGTTTAGTCGTATCCATCGAGACGCGACACTACTGGTACGGATCTCAGTCTGGCATACTTTGGAGAAACTCCACTTCCAAGACATGGGGTATTTGTAGATTTAGGTGGACAGTGACGGATGATCGCCTCAGTCTGTATTCAAGTTGTGAGGCGATTAAAGATTACCCAAGGGACGACACTCGTGATAAAGAGTTACTACTATCTCCTTTCCCGAGATCACTTATTTTTTTTATACAGTTGCCAGTGCCGCATAAGTGACAGTTGTAGAGAGTATGATAACGTCGAGTCCGTCGTGCCTCTTATACCGGCGCATTGGGTCATCCTCAAGATTGGAGCTAGCCTCGTTGACGAGGTTTTGTGGCGAAGACAAGTTGCCAGTCCCAGCATGAAGAAGAACGCATGTCTGCATAATGTGGGTAGGTTTGGTGGAATCAGACGATTAGCTCTAGATCTTGAGACTAGAAAAGAGAATGTGCGTGGTGAAAGTACTCTTACTGTAAGATCTTCGACATGCTAGCTACATTAGATACAAGCCCAGCGCTGACAGATAGCTTCCGTAAGAAGCAGACACACCATACGTTTGGTATTGACTGTAGCCTTAGCCTTACAAAATGGTATCGATAGGTCGCCACTGGAAATGCAATATGTGGACTCGTTACCATTAGCCGTGATTTCGATGCAGGAATCTGCTCTGACATGTAAGTTGGGAATGATAAAGGTGGGCTTCAGTCGAATTGTGATATTACTTCCCTGAGCTCGAGGGTAGCATGGCAGGATGTTCTGATGAGTAAGTGATTGGTTACCAGCTGAGTGCTGAAGCTGTGAAGAATCGATCCCAATTGGTTCGCATAGGACTACATCCCCCAGACTCTCGCTTGAACTAGTAGGGGCACTATCAGCATCAACGGCTAATGAGGTGCAGTTCTCCAATTTTCTTGGGGAGCCCCAGGCTCACTCAATATTGCATCGAACCCGCGATGCCCAATCTGACTTAAGGCTGGACTCGTCACGTTGTCAAGCATCCACCAACGGAGCGAACTCAAATTTCTCTCATCAAGACAAACAGTGACTTATACTCTAACAGTCATTTCACTGGTCCTGATATATGCAGGCAGTGCGCCAATTGCGATTTGAATGAGGTGGAACCAATATGTAAAGTGTGAATTCCAATTGCATCCTACAATGAAGTGTCCATGATAAACTAATGGACATTGTCACGGTATGTGTGTCCAAAAGCAACTTTTTGGTTTATACGTACCTATGTGTTGTGTCTAGGCTACAACATCAAACAAAATTGAATCCATGATATCTAATGCTTCTTGTAGCATTTCTTTCCGTGCAAAGTCTCGCACCTTTTTTCGATCGGCCTCAGTTGACCTGGCTTCGTATGCCATCAGGACTCGTTTCGCTTCAGAACATGTAAGTAAGAACTTGACCACTCTTTGGATTCTTTTTTGATGATAGTAAGGGACAAGCTTTTGGCTTTCTAGAAGTTTCATTGCGTGATGAAGTGGCGTGAATCCCTCTTTAGATTCGTCTGGTGTCCATGCAAGTCTTGGGTCTGCTTCAAAGAGATACTCGAACGCATCTACATCAACAACGTGCCCGTCATTGAGGAATGCTGAAAATACGGTTTGCCCTCTGTTGTTTCGACTGGAGAGATCAACAGACTTATTCTCCAGTAGCACGCCAATCAATCGAGCGGACCAGGCCTTGTGTAACGGACTTTGACCTGAATTGTCTCTGTGGTTAATATCTCTTGCATTGTCAAGAACAGCTCGCAAAACAGGTTGCGGGGCACAGCCACTCAATGCTGTATGTGCCGGTAGACTGCCATCACTGTCCGTAATATTGGCAAATTTACCACCGTCGTATTGAAGAAGGCGCCGAACCATGGACATACAGTCACTGCAGTCCCCTTCGCACAGTCTTCTTATGCAACAATGTAATGGTGTATCCCCATTCTCAATTTTAATTTGGAGATACTCATCATTCCCGATATCCATTAGGAATGTGGCAAGAGAGTAGCATCCACAACGAAGCGCCCTGTGGAAGGAATCGAGTTGTCGAAAAATTATGTCTCCCCAGATCTTGTACTCCGCACAGTCGGACTGTGCAATGAATACCCCTTTCTCATTGTAAAACTCTGGTTTGACATATTGGAACCAGGCATGTATCAGCGTGGCGTCTATTGAGTGAGAGCCTCTTCGGACTAATCTCCAGCCGGTCTGGGATATTATTTCCAATGGAACCAGCTTGATCACGTCCGCATGGTCTATTGGCTGTCTTAGGGTCAGAAGCATGTTCAATGCGGCTGGGCGGTCCGCGTGTATCGCCCGGGCAATATTTTCTGCCAGCTGGGAATCGTCCGGGCCATTGCCGCTGTGCAGAAATAATTCCAAGATCTCCAGATGCGACCCGTTGATCACTCCAGTGATTGGATTCCGTGAGGATCTTGCATCACGTTTATTACGAAAAGGGTCAACTCCGTTATCGACGAGGTACTTGCAAACATGGCCATGTCCAGCCTCAGCAGCAGCACACAGGGGCGTGACAGCTTTTGCGCCAGCACTCTTGAGATCTTCTCCCCCACGGTGAAATCTCTTAACTTCGCCAAGGTCACCAGCTTTGCAAGCTTCATAAAGGTCCCATTCGCCAGTCTTAGATCCAGTAGGAAAGGTAACTTTGGCTCCAGTTGTAGTGTGGTGAAAGGCCTCGTTATGGCTTTCCAGCCGCCTTTGAGAAGCGTAACCAATTGTATTCGCAAAACAATCACTATGAGGACACCGAGAAGTTCTGGAATGGATGTTTTTCGCAAGCTGTGTAGATCACCGTCTGTAGCCATCTGAACCTTCGAGCATTGAATCCTATGACACTTATGCCTGATTGGCCCCTCGGTTGCGTCGAAAATAGCGGTTTCCGTTTTTTTTCTTTGCAGGCCTATCAAACTTCGTACAACAAGGACATTATCTTGAATGGCCAAGTTCCCGTCTTGAGTAGTCTCATGACTCTCTTCTGTTTGGACTGAAGTCTGTCTGCAGTTGGCCTTTGCCAGATCAGCTGCGGCTTGTTTGACAGCCTCCAACGTCAAGGCCGAGTCTGTTGAAGCCTCTACCTTCTCTATGTGGAGTGCATAATGAGCAGCCGCATAGTCCAAGAAACTAAAATATCCAGAACGGATCTCATCAGTGATGTTTTGGCTCCTGGACATAGTAAAAGAATGAGAGGATAAGTAACGGCAACAAAAGAGTGCCATGTCGATATGCTCCTGTAGGAGGTTAACGGTGCCGTTGAGAACAAGATATCTATTTCCATGTTAGCTCATATTCATGCATCGAGGACAGTCCGTGGTCTTACTTGGTTGCTGTTTCATGAACCATGCTGACGACCTGCTCAGATTCAATGTTGGGAAACAAATCGCACTCCGTGACGTCAACAAAAGAGCTGCATATAGCTTTGCAGCTATCTAGACGGGCGTTTTCAATGTCACATATCTGCTTATCTGCGTCGATACAGAATCTGGACTGTATTTCTCGCCATCGGAGAGGCCTTGCGGCACAAACAATCCAGCCAAGGATTCTCTTCACGCTTGTGTCACGCGAGGGCCGATTGTTTTGCAGAATACGTTGAGTGATACGGTCATAACTAACTGTGTTAGCAGCCTCACCCAATCTCTGATGTCTTTCCCTTGCTTACGCCTGATCCAAATCTTTCGGGAAAGAATCGTTTTCTAGTTCGTCTTTAAAGTCTCGTTTCGAGTCCATGGCTGCAAGGTTATCAAGCACTACTCTTGCATATAGAAACATCCCTGGACGGGTTAGCCTTCATTAACCGTAACTTGCTTATTATCCGTACCTTGAGATGCACTCGATACTTTGGAGATCAGGTTTTCTTCTTCCTGCCGTGCTAACCGAAATCTAGCCCCTATATTGGCAGCTTGGTCTTTCGTGAATTGCTCGATATCCTTTTGATGAGCATCTACTAGGTCGAGTCGGATTTGAGGATAAGACGAAAGTATACAATCGAGTCTTCCGTCTCTCTGTCCACAAATCAGTATTTTGAGGTGGCAGCCACAGGTTGCCGCGGCTGGAAGAAGCTTATCCAGACACCACTTGATAGAGATTTCTTGCTCGTTGCCCGTCGCCTCATCCAGTCCGTCAAGAACAAGCGTTGCATTTGGCCGAGCTGTAAAGCAATTACTTGCCAGTTCTTTAAGGTCGGCAAGTTCGGTAACTTCCTTGGTGGATAACCTTTCATGAGCCAACCTCATTATAGTTTCATCTGCATTGACCAGTTGCATGATGACGTGTTGGAGCATGGACCGAGCCGTTCTCCGGTCCGTGGCATTGTGCTTGAAGAAGAAATAAGCCAGGAAACTCCGCCTGGGAGCTGCAGAAGCTTCTTTTTTCTTTTGATGACGAATTATTGTCTTTGCTAGGGTGGACTTCCCTTTATATCGATGGGTCAGTCTACAGACAATCCCAGAATTGCAAATAAGTAGATGACTTACCGGAACCGGGAGAGCCATTGAGGAACAAGACCCTATTCTCTGCAGACTTTTCTCCCTCCCAGCCTTTGAAAACTGGATTGGAAAATATCCAAATGCCAGAATTTTCATCTACAGGATCCCGCGATTCTAACTGAAGATCAGTTTGAGATTTTGAAACGTCCAATCGACTCTCCAAGTAGGTCTTCATCTCCTGTGCTTGCAATATCTTGCTTTGTAACTGCTCAGAAGCCAAGGTAGACCTGATGTCTGCGAGGCTGGTATGAAGGTTACTGAATTGGTCCTTAGTGCACTGGTCGGAGTCTTGAACTTCTTTCAAGATAGCGTGGGATTGCAGCTTGTCGTCTGATAACAGAGCCTGTTTGCGTTTGAGACTTTTGAGAATAGGCTTGACCTCACGTCGGAAGCTTCCCCAAGCCCATTCAAAGAATCTTTTCCATTCTAAGCCAAACAGTTAACAGCGGATAAGAGATGCAGAGGGGCGGGTATACCAACCTGGACGAGAAAAAACACCAAGAACGCATCGATGGAATCGAAGGATATCGGAGAAGTAATCCTCCAAAACCAATTTTAGGTGATCTCTACTCCGAATAAGGTTATGAAAGAAGGCGAGGTTATCGAGTGCTTCTGCAATCTCTTCGTAAGCGTCAATAAGCTTCCTGACGGAGTCTGTCCAGCTGGTAGCGATCATGAGCGCCAGCTTGATCGGACCCTAAAGTGCCTCATCAGTACCAAAATAGCCCCATTAAATAGTGTAATTCTACCCAAATAAAAGCCACAAAGTCACTGGCGTTGAGAAAAATGGTAACCAGCTTCTCAATATGTTCCATCGCGTGGAGAAATCTCTGGACCCTGGTCAATTTGCAGAGATCACCCCGACGCCCTAATCTGTTCTGAATTTCTTGGATGGCATCGTTCACAGTTTTCTGGTTGACTCCGTTTATTTGCTTGATCTGATCATCAGAAAGCTCTCGGCGAAAGAGGTCCAGAGACTTTTCAAAGCTGGTTTGTTGATTTGCAGCCATTTTAGATGGCCGTTTGATGGTTGTTGAGAGATGTGAAATGAAGGTGAAGGGACTGTATTTGGCGATTAGGCCCAACATCAGTAACATGTACGTCGCCTCACTTTCAACCCAAGGCAGACCGACTCGTGTTTCATGGCTGAAAACCACAGCCAACAAGAGTAAAGAATCACCTGCTAGGGTGTGACCGGCGGGGCAGTGCTGTAATTTTCGGCGCGTATCCCAGCACAGCCTGATTGAAGAGGTTGCCTGACGCCTGGAAATCTGGTAAGGCTTTTTCAGCTTGACCGCCATCACATGTTTGTCACATAATTCCATAGAGGGTCCTAGATTTTCTTCTAACCTAGTCAATCATCAATGAGGCGCCGAACTCAGCTATTTCGATATGGCACCATCTCTCAAGCGACGAAGAGATTGCGACAATGACACCGAGAATGGCACCTCAACCAAGTATTCCCAAAGACAAGCTGTCTGTTCCGAGGGAGCGAATTCTCCGCATTATTTTGACTCCGGCATGGACTTAGACTTGCCAAGTGACACAAGTGGTATTGGAGATGACATATCAGTTGCAGAAGGGGAGTTTGGAGAGGAAAGGATATGCTATGGAGCAGTAAGGCTATTCGAGAACCTCCGGATCTTCAAATGCTAACACTGGACGTCATGCGTAGATCTGCGGAGCCCAGGTTCTGGTGAATCCTCAGACTCAGATACCCAAAGAGACGCGGCCATGGGCCAGGTATTGCCTATTCAAGACCGAGCCTGATGGAAGCAACTACTACTTGGTTGGTGATGGAGAAACCAATTCTAAGAAGAGATCAGTTCTCGACTGCGATACAGCCGCGATTCTGACGATCGTAGCCAAAAGATGCAGAGACGTATCATTCGCAGTGGTCCTTGGAGTCTATGTATTTCGTTGCAAGCGCAAAAGATCTGGCAAGGGCTTGCCAGTAGCTGTCTCAGTCAACATTTATGGCCCAAGGAACTCAATGAGTGACGTTGATGAGGCCTGGTCCGGGATCGCCACTTATCGCACTTATTTACAACATCCTGCATTTTTGGAAACCTGTATTCCCATACATTAACCCTCAGTTCTTCTACCCGTCTTCTCAGAAGACCGATCTCAGACGTCTGGTAGGCTCAAGCTCACAGGAAAGCGACATCAAATCCAAGATTTCTCAAGAAGTCGAAGACGTTATGGAATCCTTGGACGGTTCGTCCGAGGATATCACAGCAGCCAGGAGTGGAGATGTGCAGCATATTCTGGATCGCTTCTTGCTTAACACGAGATTGAAAGAGTATGCCATCTATCAGATTTCTGGCTAGTATTGTTAGAGGCTAACTCTGAGCACCAATAGGCATCAGCTCAAAGGCGTTGAGTTCATTCTTGGCCGCGAGAACGAGGAGGTAGCCACGCAAATGCATAGACACATGCTCCTCTCGATCCATCATAAGTACCTGCTATTGATATCTCGATGACAAGCCTACGGCCAGCTGACTCTGAGGTTCTATCTAGCTTGTTATCTCACCCAGACAAACCGGGCCGTGGCGGAATACTTGCAGACGTGATGGGCCTCGGCAAAACATTGACCATGCTAAGTGCCATTCTTTGCTCAAAGCAACTTGGCCAGTCCTCCGTCAGGGATACTATGAGCAGCAGTAAGACTCGAGAGCATTCACTGGCGGACATTACCCTTATTGTCCTACCATCTCGCCGTATGTTCCAACACCCAATTCTCTCCCTTGCCTTCTATTACACGCTGACAGAATGAAGAGGTGCTTGATGTTTGGCAAAATGAGATTGATAGGTAATATCCCAGATCACGCACCGTTTCCATGAGACTAATCGTTTGTAGGCGATTCCAATTTCACACATTTAGAACTGTCACTTTCCACGGAGATGCCCGACCGAAAAAGCGAGAACTTCTTCTGGGACACGATATCGTACTGACAACGTATCACACGTTAGAGAAAGATCATTGGGGCAACAGGATTTTGAACTCTACCAACTGGTCAAGGATTGTGCTCGATGAAGGCAAGTCTAGCGATATGTGACGAAAGCCGCAAGGATCGTTTTTGTAGTTTCTCTGACTAACCCTTTGCAGCCCATCAGATACGAAACTCTTCGACCAGACAACATAAAGCCGCAGCTGCTCTTGAAAGCGATATTCGATGGTGTCTCACCGGAACACCCATTCAGAATAGCTTTGATGACCTCAGATCACTGTTGAAGTTCCTACGTTTTGAGCCCTTCTGCCAGAGCAACCTGTTTGAACAGCACATAGTGAAGCCATTCAGGGAGGAAGAGCAGGACCCAACAAACGGACTCAACGAGTCTCGAAACCTGAAGATCATGCTCAAAGTATGTTGCCTACGAAGAACGCAAGCGAAGCTCGACCTTCCCACCAGCAGCATACAAAAGATCGATGTAACGCCCACGGAGACTGAAAAGTCCATGTTTACAGGCATTCTCGATCAATGCAGGGAAGACTTTGACAAGATGGCCGGTAAGGAAGGGAACTCCAAAAAGTCTAACATATTGTTTTCAGCAATCATGAAACTCAGGAGGGGTTTGTAACCATGGAGCTATCTCTATCAGCGCTTGCGGCTCGAAACGCACGAATCAGTTGGCTGTGCCCAAGACAAAAGGGAAGGCTTCAAGATCGCCGAGTGCAGAGCCAGCATGCGAGTTCTGTGATGAAAGGACTGGAAACTTTGATCTCCTGGGTGGCCTTGACAGCTGTCCTATTTGTGGGCGGCTTCAATTTGAGATGAAGGATGAAGCCTTATCCCTTGCGCCCTCGCCATCTCCAACGCCATCTATGATGGATCTAGATACACCGGATCCTCCTACCAGAGAATTCTCTCCACAATCGAGCAACTACGTGAAACAGCCGTCCTCAAAGATGTCAGCAGTCATCAACAACATCAAGTCATCTTGTTTAGATGCGAGTTCCAAGAGGTATATCTCCAAGAAGCTCATCGCATATAGTCTTGTTAATTTTTATACAGTGTAGTGTTCTCGAGCTGGAGAGACACTCTTGATATCTTAGCAACGATGCTAGGAGCAGAAGGTATTGCCTTTGTTCAGGTTGATGGACGTAACCCGCTGGTCGGCCGAACGGAGCTACTCTCCAAGTTCTGCCAGGACCCAGTGATTCGAGTCCTTCTCATATCCATTAACACTGGCGCAGTTGGGTAAGCTTACCTTCAGCTTCCAAGTATTTAATTGCTCACAACACTTTAGTCTCACTCTCACACAAGCAAATATGGTTCATATCGTTGAACCGCAGTGGAACCCAGCCATCGAAGAACAAGCGATCGCAAGAGTCGTCAGGATGGGCCAGACGAGTCCAGTCACCATCTTCAAGTACATAACGGCTGGTTCCATCGAGAACGTAGGTCTTCCCAGTTTTGCTATGTTGATGGAGACTAACGTCCTATAGACTGTTGTAAAATTGCAAGAGAAGAAGACGCGGATCATCAAACTATCAATGCAGGACAAGGACGGTGTTGACTCTGATGCGAACTTGGATGTAAGCTGTTATACCTTTCCATATTCCTTTTGACGTTTTCTAACCTCAAGCAGAGCTTCAAATTTGCCATTGATCCTAACGAACGGGGAGTTGTATCATGAAGACGTCACGACCGGCCCATCATTCGTGGCATAGTACTTGATATATCAACGTCTCCTCGTCTCTTCTATCACTGTATAAATGTTGTTGCAGGTCTCGAGTCAGCCCACTGACTATATATTTCCGTTCAATTTGCACCTAATTGAATTCCAGCTTTCTCTAGAGTGCCCATTGCGAGCATGAATTGTCCCGAGTAGTAAAGAATCCAAACAGCATAGTCCATCCAGACTTGATGTGAAGATGATGTAGGTACAAGAAATCTGCCAGAGGCCAATATGGTATCAGATACCGTAAACACAACAGCTCCCAGTGCGACCTTATCATTCTCGATCGTCAGTGCCGAGAATATCATGCCCAGAATTGCACAGGTATAGAGAAGAATGGGTAGGCGAAGTTCGTTGTTGACTCTCGGAATCAGCAGCGTCAACATCGTGGGTCCAAGTAGAATTGCTGAGATAACGATAGCGACGCGTGATTGATCTTCTAGAACAAGCCTCTTTGCGCCTGTCTCAAAGAAAAGCGCGATGTAGAAGAGATGCGATGTCAAGAAGCTTCCAAGGCCTGCCAAGAATGCCGGCTCTGAATCCCAAGCAAGAAACGCATCGCCCAGCGCCCCAAAGCTGAGTGCAGCTAGGAGGTACGACGGCCCATCAACAATTTTGACGAGGATCGCAAGTAAGGAAACTGCGAGGGTTTTGGTGGTCATGCGCGAGTAGCTCGGCCTTGCACGAGCTTTGACGCCATAGAGTATGGCTGCGGTCCAGGAACTGGCGAGAAGATAATTTTCTGGCTGCATAGTGTTTAGTTGATGTGATTTTGGGTGACAGAGGCGTGCCCTCAAATGCGAAGTCGTGAATTTATGGTCATGGCTAGAGTCGACCTCGGTACTCACTAGACTCACACGTGACAATTCCGTTCGACGACCTGCCTGTCTAGGCTACTTCTTTCATTCTACATATCCTTATTCTGGTAATTTCAGCATTTTATAAGTACTTATGTCAACTGTGAAGTCACTGAGGTTAATTTTAATTGCTCGGGCGGAGGTGGTTTGTAGTCGGACTGGTCTTACTCATGCAAGGAGCCTCACCGGTCTTAAACCAAGGAACATATTGGCCTCCATGTTTATTGCGTATACAACAATAAGAAGTGCCAATGCCAACTCGGGAAAGCAAATCTTACTGGCAATTTCTGCGTCTTAGTTTCTTGTCCGCAGCGCAAGGCATTCTGCTAGGCAGTGCGGGGTATCAACAGCAGAATTGTTTATGGCCGCGGATTACAATGTGAGAAGAGAAACAGAGGATGTCACAGGCCAAGAGACAAAAAGACAAGCTAGATCCTGCTCTATACGTCATAACCCTTAGTGCAACCCGAAATGCGGCTGTGCGTTACCATCTGGCAATAAGTGTAACAAGGCCCAAAGACAGGCAGAACTGCACCAACTCAGCTGAAAAGCAGCCCGTTTCAGATCATCCAATCACATCAGCCTCTTGACCTGCTCAGCCTTCCTTGGTTTCAAATGAAGGCGTTCATCTCACTCCATCAGAGACTGAGCTTCCGACTACTAATATTACGCATCGACTCTGAATCTTGACCATGGACCGTCTTGAGAGCATGTTCACGTAGGGCCTGACAGGGACGTCATGTTTCTACATAGAGGCCAGCTTTTAAGAGGCGCCCGAAGCGTCACCCACGCGCGGCCTCAATCACTATACCGACCGCATTATCACCTGCCTCATCAATTGCATTCGACCCAGGCACCCGGTCCAGGAAGAAATAAAGTCCCACGCTCGAAAACGACTTTTGGAAAGATAATATGGATATCTGTCGGTGCCCTTGCCTGGGGCCAAGTCGTTATCTCATATATGTACGAGCCTCTCAGAGACAATGGTGTTTTCACAAACATTGCCCAATCGACCATCTTCCGAGCAATACCAGCAAAGTTAGCACATACGACCGAAAGAGAGGAAAGTGAGCTGTATCAACCGATCACTGGCGATAAAGAAATACGACTGCTTATCTTAGAGCCGGGAGCACACGAGGACGCATTGAAATGCCAGTTAGTCAACGCTGAGCTGTCGTGGAGGACCAGATTCGAGGCTCTATCGTACGCCTGGGGAGACGATACTACCAAATATCAGCTGGAATGTTCTGGGCACCATATTGGTGTCAGGGCTAATCTCCATGATGCCTTACTGGACTTGCGACACCCAACACGAAAACGCGTCCTGTGGATCGACGCTCTTTGCATCAATCAAGCCGACAACGACGAAAAGTCTAAGCAGATTAGACTTATGCATGAGATCTACTCACAAGCCCAAGAAGTTCTCATCTATCTCGGAAAATCAGACCCATCGGTCCATGGCGCGATTGGATCAATGCATTGGCTCGACTGGAAGCTTATGCCTCTCTACGCTCGGCAATTCCTACTAAGTTCGAATATTGGCATGGCAAGCTTTTTTGTCGAGAGATGGACAAATATGAAGCCTATTAACCGA
>NC_030995.1:91958-123631 GCF_000149955.1 Fusarium oxysporum f. sp. lycopersici 4287 | reverse complement strand
AGCTTTGCACCCAGGAAATTAATAAAAGTTATATGATATATATGAAGAAAATAATACAAAATTATTTATATAATTTATATGAAAAATAGCGAGCAAATAGCATTTTATAGAAAAGTATCTGTTTTAGTAAAATTTACATTAAATAGCTTATATGTTTTTTCCTTAGTTAATGGATTTAGATCCATTAGTGATATATGAATAGTTCTATATCAAAAAAAAATAAACCGAGAGGACTTTAATTGGGATGCCCTTATAAACTTGTTGACTCGCCCATGGTTCCAACGCACTTGGGTCATTCAAGAAGCGGTTATACCGCAGCATGCACAGGTTATATGTGGCGACCAGTCCATCTCTTGGGCAAAGTTTCTTCGAGTTGTGGATGCCATCAAGCACTACCAGTCCTCTGTAAAGACGATTCCGGGGTATCACTCGATCTACGATACCATTTCCAGTCTGGACTTGATGCGAACAGCTCACAGCAACCGACATCCGAGGATTTATATCCTTGGTCAGTGGTGGTACCGTCCTCTCCTGACTCGACGCCCAATGGAAGGTCAAGAAGATTCTAAGCTACTTGATCTCATCTTAATGAGTCGTAGATACAAGTGCACATATCCTCATGATAAGATCTTCGGTATGCTCGGCGTTACGGGGGAGGACACGAGTAGCGAGTTCTTGAAACCGAATTATGAAATCTCACAGTTGGACGCCTACCGGAACTTTGTACTCTGGGAACTACACTATAATAGAAGCTTCCGTGTCCTTGGCACGAGCTCACAAAAGAACAGTCGTCACCGCTCATCTCCATCATGGGTTCCAGACTTCAACAAACTTGACCCGATCGAAAGCTTGACCGGACCTCTCTTCAGCGGTTCAGGGATCGACGCCAGTGCGGGATTGCCAATGGAGGTACGAGAATCGAGCAATGGTACTACGCTACATATTAAGGGAAGCGTAGTAGACACAATACATACTGTTGGCAAGAAGTCGTTCACGGATAGATCCAATAGATTCAGTAAACATGGTCAACAGGACGAGCGAATCTCAGTTTACGACCAACTTCAGGTGAACAGAGGAATGATTGAAGAAGCTAGAGATATCTGGCTTGAAGCGACGAAAGGATTAGCTCGAGGCCTTGGACCTGGCCCTGGAGATCGTATCTTCGATGCCACGATCAACAATGGTAGGCTTTTAGCCGATAGGTCCATCTCTCCAGGGTGGGAGCCATTTCTACGGGTTCTCCTCGGCAACATCTCTATCGGGAGCAAGTATTCTCTATTCATCAAGGAGATCTCTACGTCTTTTCTTCGCCTGACCCTTGCGGAAGACAAGTTACCGAAGGAATTTGCGAAGGGAGAAGAAGTTTTTGCCATAAAAGCACTTGGTTTCTTTGCAGCAATAGCGCAGTCGCGACGCTTTGCACGGACAGATATGGGGCTGGTTGGCTATGTGCCCATGAGGGCGAAGAGGGGAGACTTGGTAGTAGTTCTGTATGGATCTAAAGTACCTTTTGTGGTCAGGGAGCAGGAGCATGGTAGATTTTCCTTAGTTGGGGAGTGCTACATGGATGGGATCATGCGTGGCGAGGGAATCAGGTTTGCAAAGTACGAGAATAGAGATATAGAATTGACATTAGTGTAGAGATGCAACGCCGCTATCGGCCCATCAGTTGAGCAGGCTTTTGTCTCACTTCACCTTGTCCTGCTTTATGAACCGGGAACAATAGCTATATCCGTCCATAACATATCAAGCCATTAACCGTTAACGTACAAAATTGATTCCACCGCTGCGCCATACGCGGCAGTCTCGGACAATGACATGACAATTCGCCCTCGAGTCTAGATTACGAGCGACTACTCCGTAGTATGTCTTGCAAGGCCCTCCACGTTTTATCGGCCACTAAGATAGCGCCCACAATTTCCACCATTTAACAGACACCGGTGACACCCGATTGCCTTTTGTCGGTTATCACAAAAGATCTCACATCAAGATCTCGATTGTCCCAGCAAAAAATAAAACGTCAATCTCTAATCCTTGTGCCCAACGCAACGCAGTCAACAAAAACAAGTTCACAAGCATGAATCCAAGTATTCGGATCAGTGGAGGTTTGAAGTGGTCTCCATGAAGATCTTCATAACGCTAAAGCTCCATGTCAAAGCTGACGCGGAAACCCCTGACGCTCATGCAGGCCCTTGCTCGCGGGCTTGAATTAACTTTTCTGAGCTCAGACTTTGCACGCGCAATTGCGTGAGATTCGAGACGGCTTGTAATTATATCTTACGATAATTGTGATTCGACCTGCAGGAGACCAGGGAACAAAGCGGAATATCGACGCCACGCAGGCTGCGACGGACGAGACCACAGGCTAGATCGTCCACTAATCCAGGGTGGAATTAGGGTCAGATGCCCTGTAATAATTTTAGCCCGCTGTGGCTTTTCGCGGGCACGGGCGGGAGGGGCCGGTAAATGCCATTCCTTCATTCCAAGCTACGGCAGATGAACACGTTCACTTTAACTGAGCACGGCAATACGATAGAGCTTGTGAGGTTGACAGATTGAGCAAGGAGAAGAATGACTGGCGATGCAGTCGCGTTTCTTTCATTAATAAATACATAAAATCTCCAAGAAGCCTTCCCAGTAAAAAAGTGAAGATGAAAGAGGGAATCACTTGTAATCACCAAACTCCCATCCCATAAATAAATCCGTAAATCCAGTTAAGTTACCAGTCAAATCATTTAGCCATGGAAATTCCGTTTCCTTCCTCGAGGGTATCATTGGAGTCAATTGAGCATCGTCGGTCCTTGACAAACTTGGGCCACGTGTTGGTGAGCACCAAGTACTTGATGTGCTTCTCCGAGTCGTCGAAAATAGTCGCATCAAAGCCCTCGGGGATGTCGCCCCAATACATAGCCTTGTCGCTCATGTATCCAGCGTCAGCGACAGAGTCAGCTGCCATGATGCCTGTTTCGGAGCCGTGTGATGATGCAGCTGAGGACTTGACTTTGGTGGGTGATGTTGTCATCTGGAATGTCTCGAATGGCAACGCTGGGTCAACCTGCTTCTTGTCGCCGTAGAGGATGCGCGCAGAGCTCTCAAAGACGCCTTCCAATCTTCTTTGTTGTTGCGATGATAAGTTGATCTGGAACTCTGCGTCGCGAGAGCTGATGAAGCCGGTATAAATGCGAAGAGCGCTGTTGAACCTCTCGCGGACGAGTTCTTGCACGGACGGCTCCTTGATCTTCTCGGGGTCGCGCACAGAAGGCGGTAATGAAGACTTCCACTCTGCGACAGCTCGTAAGAAAGCAATGTTCTCTCCCGAAAAGTCACGAAGGGCTGAGAATTTCTGAAGAGGCTCGGGGTTGCGCTCAAGGACATACTCAAGAGCTTCCATGGTGAGGATACTCTCACCGGAGGCGCTGCTCTTGACAGAACCGTCCTTGGACCAGGACGTCAGAGCAGAGGGGGCAACAGTCGTAGATCCAGTAGCGACAGATCGAGCACCATTGGTCCCAGCGCTTTTGTTGAGCTGCCATTGAGCGATGGAGTCGAGGGTCTCTTGGCGGAGGTTCTGGTGCTGGATGACTTCCCAGCAGGGCCAGAAGATGGTAAAGATCTCAATGGCCATGATGGAGATGGCAAGCCTATTGTGCGACAGTGAGCGGGGATGTTTTTAATAGGGAACCCTGCTGAGGTAGGTGGCTTACCATTGAGGAGGAATCCAGTAGTAATTGACGGGTGCCATGGCAGGCACATACAAGGCGATGAGCCACATAGGAGTGGCATGAAGGCTGAGTGTCTCGGTCAGTTGTGGAGTTTCGGTGTTGGCCCTGATCAAGGGATAACTCACTTAGCAATGCAGCATGCAACGGTTTGGGTCCTCCATCCCTGCGTGTCGTTGACACCGCGGGCCTGCCAGAGGATGTAAGGGGCGACGATCCATGCCCAAAGGAACTGCCAGAATACAGAGGGCCACCTTGCAAGAGAGTCAGTACATATCGCGATGAGATCAGATCTCGGGGGAGTATGCTTACCATTCCCAGCCCTTTCCGACCTGAGACTTTCGGTACTCCTCGGAGCCGGGATGGACCTCTGTGCCGGGAACACCCCATGAGGGATGGAATTTCTTGGATAAGCACCACATGATGATGGTGAGGATGAACTGCATACGTTAGCATCGCCGTGCATATGTGTGATATAGTTCCATACCTGGACTACCATTCCCAGTCCAACCGTAACAAGAATCTTCTTGGAGTAATCAAGCGCCTGAAAGCGTCCGAGCAACGACCCAGGTCTGACACGACTCTTGGAAGGCATCTTCTCATCCGAAGCAAACAGTTCCTTCTGCTGCTTGGCGACATGTAGGAAACGGCTGTTGGAAGCGTGGAACAACGCGATGCCGAAGGGGAAGTACAAGCTCATGATCCAGAACTCGCCCTCCGGTGTAAATAGCGGGAAGTAAACATATCCGGTCTGAATAGCTCCCCAGTAGATATGGAGAAGGATGATGGCGGCGAAGGAAACCGGGAGGTCTCGAATTCTGAGCATGGGCATGTCGCGACGTCTCCAGAGGAAGACCATGCCGCCCGCGACGATGAATGTCCAGACGAAGGTCCAGATGATCCAGAAGATGCCGAGGCCATCGAGTCTGGCCTCGGGTTTTTCGGTTTCGGCCATTGTAGAAAGTGTAATATCGATGTTTTCGAGGAATAATAGGGAAATATTTATTGTAAGGAACGTGGTTTGGAAGGAATGTGCGGTCTCCGCAACACAAAACGGTCGAAAGAGCAGAGAGCAAGTTCAGATTAAACGACAAGCGGAGATGACGACGTATTATAGTAATACGTTAATCGACTGTGATTCCCCAAGCGTCCAGACGCTAAACAAGGATCAAGAAATCTCTCGCAGTGAAAGATGGCGAGAGAGTGTGAAAATGGGAGAAGATCGAGAGAGTGATCTCGCGAGAATACGCCCCCCAGATAATGCCAACTCTCCCTTGCGCACGCCCGGTAACTGACCTGAGCTTTGGCTCGGGAAGCCAATTTAGTGCCGTCTAAGCTCCCGACCTCCGTTGATCTTGGCCCATCTTGGGCAGGGCTGCCCCCCTGCAAGATCCAACCCGCAGTTCGGGATAATTCACGAGAGAAAAGATTCCCACTTCGCTCAGACTGACAGGATAATTTGATATGGGGGTCGTGAACAGACCGGTTCCCAAGATAAAATTGCAGATCGACGTAGGTCGACGTCTGTCTGTTCTGTTTTCGCTACGCGTTTGTGATGAACTGGTCCTGGGGTACTTTTTGCTTCTTTGCGTAAGGGCGATTTGAGACAGTTACAACCAAGGCAAGGATCATCCTGTGTGACTGTGACCACCTTTGATCATCATCAGCGTCGCGAAGACGAGCAAACGCCCTTGCATCGAATGCTCAGCGTCTTTTCAGCCACGAGCGCAACATTTCTTTTTTCACTGTCCACGTTATGTCTCTCTTTTTGCCTTGATTGACTGCGATATTATCTCGGAGCGCCATGATTGCTGACCGAGTACTCTTACGCCACAGTGAGAGAAACTGCCAGTTAAGTTTGTTAGTGAAACGCAGCACGAAAAGCTTGTGCCCCTCTAAGGCTCGTACTGTATGTTCAAACGGCCGCATCTTTCAACTGCTGGGTTTGGATTAAATGTCTTGTATCTTTAATCGCGGAGGCGGGCCATGCAAAAGGAATTGAAACGGCTGGTGATGACAGGAGCAGTTCGTCCACCGCCGTTTTCTATCTTTCTCGTCTCCCTTGCGTCTGATGTTGTGCTCGCTGGCTCCCTTGCAGTGATGAGCATGCGCTGGAGGTAGGGAGACACAAGACGCAGTGAGCTGCATGCTTTACTGGGGCTGTATCCACTGTGATTTAGGTTACCGTTGGTTCCTGGCGCTTCCGTTTGGGTTTATGACGGTGCTGAGTTTCTGTTTTGCAAGCTGCAATCACTGTAATTTTCATCGCGTGTCTGTTGGGAAAAGAAAGGAAATGGATTTCTTGCGTGGTGATGTTGCATTGTCATAGGGAGTATCCCCGGCGTCACCCCCACTCAAGCGCGATAAACGAAGAGCTGAAGTCGATCTTCAGTGCCGTCCCCATCACCATCACATTGCATTGCATCAATTGAGTTGGCTGCATTGTTGGTGGAGGTTAGTCCAGCCAGCCTCAATTGCGAGACACACGGTAACTTCCGTCCAATGTCCGCAAAGACCGTTTTCATAATATGTGACATTATTGCCAGAGGCGCATGAATGTCATGTCTAGCGCCCAGCGAAGAAAAGCCCAAGAGATGCTCTGAGAGGGCAGGCAGACCATGAGGCCTCAAATCTGATCGGTTGTAGATCTCAATAACCCGAGCAAGATGCAATCGGGGGCCCTGCAGCGAGTAGTCACTGTCAAGGTAAAATGACGGCACAGAACCTGGCCCGACGAGAATAGACTGGGCATCAAAAAAGAAGTGATCAGCCCAATCTTGTCGTCATGACAAAATAAGCGACGCTGCATCGTTTACCGGTTCTTCGGGTTGGCCTCTCCACCTCAGCCAACTCCGTAACAGTGCAGATAACCGTCACCGAGCCACGAGATAATTGTGCGACAAGACTCGGTGTTTGCGAGTACAGGTTCTAGCGAGAATACATGGCAGTATCGCGTGGCATTACAGACTTTATCTCAATTGTCCTGGTTTCAGTGGCACAGCTAGCTCTCGATATCCCGTAGATGCCGTCCCGCTTCGACACCTTGTGAGCTGTCAGGAGATTGCACTGTGGGGGAGATCGGCACTGGATGTGAAAAAATGACGGGGGTTTTCAGTGATTGCACCGTAACTCGCACCAGTAAAATTCCCGAGTCTTCCAATGTTTGCTCGTCAGCCGCGACAACGTAAAGCCCAAGGTCAACTTTCAGCTTATCGCAATCAATTTGCTTGTTGGTAAGACGAACAAACATGCAGCAGCACAAACAAGGATCTTGAACAAAACCTCCGAAGATCAAATCATCTCCACATTTCTTCATAAAAAGGTCACTTCTGACAGGATCTTGCCGACTACGACCCTCAATCCCTGCACCAGCTGGTCAAGGGGATTAAACAATCCATTTCAACAGTGGAAAGGATCAGCACTTCAGTGCCGAAACATATCGGAACGACTTGGCGGATTCAGCATCGGTAATAATAAAAAACAGTGGTCAATTTACGCCGTCACGGGAAAAAACAGTTCCGCGCCTGAAGGGTTTCATTGATACGGTGATGCAAGATTATGCCGCCGCCAAGAAATGATTGCCGATACCAACACTTTTCTGAATAGTAATCCAATTCTGCTCATTCAAACATTTTGGACAGGTTCTGAACCGGCCACGCCCTCGCATCCCGAAACTTATCAACAACACCCCTCAGCGCCCTCCTCTCATACTGATCCGTGAAAAAGTCCCCGTACAACTCCATCCCAAACGCAGCGTGCACAAGAGCCGGTGGACACCCCGGATGGCAGAGACTTATCCCACACAGATCCAGAATCATCTGCCGTACCTGATTTTCGATTTCTCTCCACTGCGCACGTGTCGATGAATTTCCCCTGATTTTGACGTCAGTGGTTCACCGTCTCTCAAAGGTACTATAGTTAAATTAAATTGCTGTTGACCTACCCGAGGAAGGGGTTCTCTGCCATTAGCACCATTTTCGCTATGATGCTGAGCTGCATGGTTGTCACCTCCAGCGCGGAGGAGTACCAGATTATCGGGAAGATTTCTCCATTCGACCTGTCAGCTGGCCGTACATAGAACGGTTGATACTCTTTTAGTGCTTCTTCCTCGAGAACCTCGCCCTGCTTCTGGAGTCGCACTGAACCCGTTAGTTTCACCACCAATTATTCAAGGTAGTACATACGCCATTCTTGTTCTGAACCATCAGCCCATCGCCATTTCGCAACCTGCGCCGTATGAAGAACAATTTTATTCGCCTTTGACGCGCCATGTCCATACTCCGGATCTAGAATCATCTTTGGTGGATGACGCTTTGTAAACGAGTGGTACAGCTCCTGGCGAACGGCCATCCAATATGCCGCTTGGATAAGTGATCGTCGGCCAAAGAGGGTCCTCGACGGTGGACTTCTCAAAACAGCGTCTATGATGGCTAGGAAATTAACCTGAGGTTTTGCGTTCCGCCTTTGGTTCCGCTCCTGCTCTTGGTCTTCTTCGTCGTCGATCTCTTCCAACTGCCGGAGAATAACTGTAACCTTTCAGCGTGAGCTATTGCTAGTGTGTTTGGTGAGTCTTACCAGCTGTGGCGATGATGCTCTCGAGTTTTTCGTCGTCTTGGATGAGGTGGAAGTCTCGGAGGGCGGGGATGCATTTTAACGTATATTCTACTGCGTCGTGGGGTGTGAGTTTGGGTAGTAATTGGCCTTGGTAGAGAATTCCCTGTGGTGTTTTGTATTTCGGAAGACGGCTTAGATGGCGGGCTGAAAGCGCAAAGATCGCGTAGAGAAGTGGTGGATGGTGTCGAGCTCGCAGAGGTACAACGAGTTGAAAGTGCCGTCTCTCATCGCACAGGTCAAGCTGATCACGTTAGCAAACATCATCCACTACCACCGGATCATCGGTACCCAATGTGACAGCTCCTCGACAAAGTATCGAAGCAAACATGCCTCTTGAGGATCTTCAAGCGGAAATTTCGTTGACTCTCCAGAACTGTACGGCTGGTGTGATCGGGGAGAAGGAACATGATCTTGCGGTGGACCATACGGAGATGAAGCGTCGTGAGTTACGGTGTATGCGCTCGAGTTGCTCGGCAAGTCCGTGGGTGATCGACCTGTTGCCTGCTGCCATGGCGAAGAAGGGTAGCTCGGTGAGTTTCCAGCTGATTGCGATGTGCTTGCCACTGGGAATGCTGGGTTGTTCCTTGGGGGTTCATTGTAGGTTGTCTGAGTCTCTCTTGTTGATGTTGGGTCGTTGAAATTTGCTGGGGCTGTTGAAGATGCACCTGCACCTCCTTCCAGTGGACTTTGCAGGTTCGTGTTGACTGTCAAATGATGAGCCACCTTTCTTCACTACAATAACATTCATGGTCCTTGACTAACAGTCTCTAATCTCACTGTTGACCCAGGTCTGGTTCGTCAAAGGTCCTGTTGATGAGTTTCGAAAGACAGTTTTCTTCGCAGGTCGAGCACAGGGTAAGTTCTTAATAATACAGCGATGACATCTTGGTTCCCCTTCATCGCCTATAATTAATCAGCCATCATTCGCTATTCATGTCTGCTCGGTTCAGTGAATTCGCCTACATTTGACATGTTTTTCTGAGAATCGGTCAGCACCCCGCATCCAGCCACCGACGCGACGATCTCACCTTTACATTGAAGACATGGTCTCTTTACCACTGGCATCGTTCTCAAAACACTCTTCACGACCTTAGAAGATGCTGAAACGTCGTAATCAAAGACTTTCTCACTGGGTATCCACCTCTAAACTTCTCCATTGCGTTGCTTTTCCCATCACGTGCGGTGGAATCGCTGTTCTCTCCGAGACGGATGGACGCGTCTTGAGCTACCCTACACATTTCTGAATTGCAACCTTTTAAGTTGTAGCTGGAGCAGGAAGAGGCGAAAAAGCATCTTTCATGTGTAATATATATGAACCGTTCGCAGATTAGACAAATTGAATATTGGAGCTGTTGGACGTTGGTTAATTGGATTTGGTCTAGCGTAATCCTTCGTCGCGTCCTGGCTGTCAGCCTCATTTCAATTTCAGCCGTGATCATTCACACTCTCATTCACGCTCTCAAAAAACACCAAAAATGTCAAGAGCAACAAGATCTACCGCCAAAAAGCTCACTCGTCTCCAAACCTTATCCCCAGCACCCATAGTCTCCCCCACAACCACTCTAGAAACAAAACTCTTCGCTACCACATCAGCCTTCGAATCGTACCTCTCAACCAACCACTCCACCAACACAACCGGTCTCTGGCTCAAAATCGCCAAAAAGAACTCCCCCACCCCCTCAATAACATACGACCAAGCCCTCGACACAGCCCTCTGCTACGGCTGGATCGACGGCCAGCGAAAATCCCACGATGATTCTCACTTTATCCAGCGCTTCACGCCTCGTCGGAAGGGAAGTCTCTGGTCCCAGCGAAACGTGAACAAAGTCGCGATTTTAATCGCCGCTGGCCGCATGCAACCTGCAGGACAGGCGGAGATTGATGCAGCGAAGGAGGATGGGCGATGGGAGAGGGCGTATTCGTCTTCAAGTAACGCCACCGTGCCAGAGGATTTTCAAAAAGCGCTGGATGGGAATGAAGCGGCGGGGGAGTTTTGGACGGGGTTGAATAGGACGAAGAGATATGGTTTTATACAGAGATTAGAAACGGCGAAGAAGCCGGAGACGAGAAGGAAGAGGATAGAGCAATTTGTTGAGCTGCTCGCTGCTGGAAAGACTGTCTAATCCATTGCTGGAGGCATCCTCTATTACATTAAAATCTATTCAAATACGATATACGAAGCAAGAATGTTATGGAATTAATAGTCATCTTCGTCGTAGCCATCTTCGCCTTCTCCATCTGACTCATCCGCCATACCCATCGTGAAAGGATTTCGCTCTTCATCGTCATCTTCGCTCTCCTCGTCAGCAGTCCTGCTGCTTGCATCAGAATCGTTGTCCACTGGGTTCTCTTGTCGATGGAGACGTAGTCTCTCAGCGAGAGATAGTTTCTTGGGCGGAGCGTCTTCATCTTCTGATTCGTCACTTTCTTCTTCGCTTTCTTCGCTTGGGGAGTCGCTTGCGCGGGGCTCTTTCGAGACGCCACCCTCGTCCTCATCCTCATCATCTGACACCATCGCCCTTGAGCGCTGCCGTGTCTGTTCTTGCTGCACCACTGGCTCATCATCTTCATCGTCCGATTCAACGACACGGGCCATCCTGGCGCGTTTCGCTGTTGGTTCCACGTCCTCCTCGTCTTCATCATCAGAGTCCGAGACCACTCGCCGTTTGCGTCCGCGCTGTACAGGCGCCGCTTCTTGCTCGGGTTCAGGACTGGAGAAGTTTGCGCCGGCGCCTTCGTCATCCTCATCGTCGGAGATTTCTTGGGGGGCGGGTGGAGGGGACCCGCTGGCTAACGAGATGCCCTCTTCATCGGAAGGATCGTATGTCTCGACAATCTCATCGTCGTCAATGCCATCGCTTTCGTACTCATCGAGGTCAGGTCCATTGTTGCCGTCGTTGTCATCATCATCCTCATCTTCATCCGAAGTGTCGTCGCCCAGGTCCGGTCCGAGGGTTTGTAGCAACTCAAATCGTCGAAGGCCGCGCTCGTATTCAAAAGCGACCATGGGCCATGCCTTGAGACCTCTTTGTTCCAACTCACTCCAAGAGGATCTGGCAAGTTGTCCCATGTATCCCTGTCGATCTGGAATCTGGCAAAATCGGGATGTCGTTGCAGATCTGGCCAACACCATAGAAACTGCAAGTCTTCTCCAAGACCAGGCTGTTTTTCGTATGTTTGCGTTTGATATCGGTTGATGAGATCCGACGTGCACCACCCCAAAGTCGATTTCTGGCAATCCGTGCTCGATACGTTCACGTAGAAGCACTCCAGCTGGTTGAACTGCCTCAAAAGGGCTGGTACGTCGGGGCCACTCAGATCGTCAAGGATGTTGGGCCCGCCAAGCGCAAAGTTCTTGACCTCGCTAGCGAAGCCTGGTAAATGAAAGACCATTCTCCCCGGCGGACAACTGAGACCATTCATCAGAACAACGTCGGAATTCCGGTTAAAGCGAACAGTGGCGTCTCCAGAACCAGCATCAATGCTCAGAGAGTCAGGGAAAGCGTTGGAGGCCAGAGCGCGCGACTCTTTGTGAACGGCAAACACCGTGCGGAGGTTCTTTGTCTGATCACCAAGAGCGATGCCGTCGCGTACAGTCCAAACGAAAGAACTCGCCGAGTCGGGATGCAGAGCGGTTCCATATGAGATTTGGAAGTCGAGCACGCGATGCCGAGCGCAAAGTTCAGGACAGAACAACTCCCAGATCGTGTTGCGCAACTCACTAGGAAGGCGACCGAACTGGGGGAACGAGTCGAGATACGAATCCTGCGTCAAGTCGTTGCGGTGATAAATGTCGTCATCTTCATCGCTGGACTCTTCTTCGCTGCCGTCAGCGGCCATGGTATCTAGCAAGCCTCCACCGTCGGAATTATCGTCAGACTCGGAGGATTCATCGCCGGATTCATTTTCGCTGGAATCTTCTTGTTCGCTGTGAGCGCGCTCCTCGTGAGTCTCATTGTCGCTTTGGTCGGACTGAGATTCGGCCATGTTTGACATGTTGCGCGCGCGGCTTCAGTGAGGGAGGTGACCTTGACGCGTCCTGCCTTGAAAGCTTTGGTGAGAGCTGCTGCAGGATGAGATGAGTGCACGTGACTTCAATTTCTTATCTCCACGTGATCATTGTCGCTGGCATCGGTTTGCGCGTTGACCACCGCGCGATAAGCCCGGCGCGTGAATCGTCGAATTTGATGAAAAAAATGGACAAGTCGGCATTGGCATTCTTGAAATATCCGAATTACAGATCCAAAGTCTGCATTTCCCGCCCGGTATACGCATCGTTTCCCGAGCCCCTCTTCCCTTTAACGCGCGGGGCTTTTGAGAAGTGTTACTAATCTTAGTGTATCCTCACTACTGCACGACTCTCGCTTTGTCATTCCCCATCCCCATATTTCCCATCACTAACAATTAATCTCACCAATCGTCATGTCGCAAACATTCCCTGTTCAGTTAGGGCTGCATCTCGATGTCTTGGCGTTTACCGACATGCCGACTCTGGTATACGGCTTACCTGATGATTATACCAATCATTGGTACGGACTCGCGCAAAGCTCCGCTGCTGTACGAGGCTGTCTTTGGGCCCTTATTCATCTGTCTAAGTGGACAAGGTTTCGATTGCTAAGGATTTCTGTGCCATTATGCATGCAGCTTTGTGGCTGGATACACCATCACAGTTGTGTCATGAACCTATAAAGACAACTCTTCGTCTTCAATAACAGTCTCATTATCAACTCACTCACTAATTCAACTCACCCAATCGACATACTCTTTAACACTTAACAACTCTCAATAACTCAAAATGTCCAAGATTCTTACCGTTTTCGGCGCCACTGGCAACCAGGGCGGCTCTGTCGTTCGCGCCATCCTCAACGACCCCGCTCTCTCCAAAGAGTTCAAGATTCGTGGCATCACCCGCGATGTCTCCAAGCCCGCTGCCCAAGCCCTCGCCTCAAAGGGCGTTGAGGTCGTTGCTGTAAGTTAAACATTGCTCTCAACCGATACTCGATCTGACTTTTGCAGGCCGACATGAACACCGCTGAGCAAGTCGCTCCAGCTGTCAAGGACGCTCACACTGTCTTCCTCGTCACAAACTACTGGGAGACCAACAGCGGCAACGGCGAGATCGCTCAAGGAAAGGCTGTCGCTGATGCATGTAAGACTGCTGGCGTGAAGCAGCTCATCTTCTCGTCTCTTCTTGACACCAAGAAGATCAGCAACGGTCGCCTTACTCACATCAAGCATTTTGAGGGCAAGGCCGAGATTGAGGAGTACATCCGACAGATCAACGTCCCCGCAACCTTTGTTCTTCCTGGTTTCTTTGCCTCCAACCTCTTCACTTCTATTCGCAAAAATGAGGACGGTAGCTATGGTTGGGCTCTTCCCGCCAACGGCGACAAGGCCAAGGTTCCTCTCTTTGACGTGAACGCCGACATGGGTAAGTCTACCAACCAAAATCGCATTGATGACAACTAAATGTCCCTAGGTAAATTCGTCAAGGCCGCCATTAAGAACTTCCCTGGCACCATCAACAAGCGCATCTTCGCAGCCACCGACTACTACTCCCCTAACAGAATCATCTCCGAGTTCAGCGAGGTCATTGGAAAACCCGCCAATTTCAACCAAGTTCCCGCCGATGTCTTTGAGTCTTTCCTCCCTGCTCCTGTTGCAAAGGAGTTGACTGAGAACATGATGCTCTTGGAGGATCCCGGGTACTACGGCGATGCTGACCTTAAGGAGAGCTTGGATCTCCTGGATGAGAAGCCCGTCACTTGGAAGGAGTTTGTTGAGCAGAACAGATCTAAGTGGGAATAAAGAAGTAATACGAAGAAGGATGGACTGCATAAGTAATAATAAAAATATCTGTTTGTCATAGTTCTCACGTTCAAGAACTCATCGTATTGCGCTATGATTCTATCACCCGGTTGTCGATGGCCTGATACTCGTGTCATTCGCTCGCTCGTGACTACTACATGCTACAATGGCATTGGACTAAGTTAAAGGCTAGCTTAGATCTTCAGAGTGATATCACACCAGAACTCCATACGGATGCCCTTCAGATTAGTGAAGTCAAGATCCCTCGCCTGCAATCCACCGGCACCAATCGATAGCTCCCATTCAGTCAAAGGACTTTGTCTTGTATAATCCAGATTTTGCCCGTACTCTCCATCGCAGATGATCGACCGATCCTCAACACTGTACTCAAAAAGAAGGGCACGAGCATCTCCGACAAACGCATTGAAAGGAGCTGCACCGTCCTTTCTTCCAGGGAGATTAATGTCATAAAACCTCCCCGAGGTCTTTAGGAAGAGTCGAATACCAGCACTCTCGCCTGTCGCGTCAGAATCCGGAGCTACAGAGGCCCCTTCAAGATAGCATCTGTTCATAAGGGTGTTAGTAAAGATGCCGAGCTCCTGCTAGTTCTACAAACTTACCGCGCTTTAGAAACCCGAATGCGAGAGAAGCCTGCAAACATGGCGTCCTTTGGATCCAACGAAACAAAGACAGACTCATTCTTGAGCAACTTGTCTCTCAAGCTCGAAGTGTTGACAGCATCACCGCAAGTCAAGATACTGAACTTTCGCTGCTGCACCATGACTCGTGATCCGAAGGCCGCGACATTACCTTGGAACCTAGCAGCGTCTTCCAGATAATCAAGCACCGGCTTGACAGGTGAAATGTTAACAGGCGGTTTATCAGTCAACGCATGAAACATGTAAGCTTCCGAATACATGTAAAAGTCAAGAAAGACAAGTGATCTAATGGAAAGAAGACGATCAAACATGGCTCTCTTCAGGAGATCCAGCACAGCACCTTGTTGCTCCGTGGCCTTGGCAGATAAAGTCAGACGTTGCTTCTCCTTATGTTGAAGTTTGACTTTCAAGAGAATGATCGCCAGCTCATTGCCTCGCTGACATAAATTCTCTTGAGTCTGTAGGTACGTCTTGCCATTGATGACCAGCGTTCGCAGAGCAAAGAAATACTCCTCTTTTGCTGGGAACTCAATGGTTGCCACTGTCTTCTCGATCTGGTCAACCTTTTCCTTGAAGATGTCCCACAAAGCGGTAGCATTGTAGATATCCAAGCTCATATCGGGGCGCTGAATGGCAGTTTTCTCCTGGAGTGTTTGACATGCGTTGAGAGCTGTGACTACAGCCTGGATTGTTTCGGCAAGCTTTTTCAGCTTTTCCAAAATTGGCTTGAGCTTTTTGTATATCTCTTTAATCCTCTCGATAACGTCCTTGATGGTTTCTATGATCTTGGCAATCTTATCGGCAGCTTCCACAGCCTTTCCTGCTGCAGCAGGAATCATAGGAGCTGCAAGACCACCAGACGCCACAGTTGCAGTAATCGCCCCAATAGTGCTAATGCATGCCGAGAATACAGCTTTAGCTGCTTCAATCTTCTTCTTCGTGCACCAATCTTCAAGACCCTTGCTGAACTCCCGCTGAAGTGGAGCCAAGTCTGTGTTGTTCTGATTATACCGTTTGAATGCAACTTCTCTGGCTGATTGTGCTGAAGAGTAGGCTTTCTGAGCAAGATCCTCGAGAAATGCGTACTCTGACATGGCGTCTTCGCTATTTGCGATGAGGTTCACAGTCTGTCCAAGAACAGCGGCTGAAGTTCGCTCCTGTGCCGCGAAATTCTGGAATGCCTGCTCAAAGGCTGTACTAGCTGCCAGTCGCGATTCGAGAACTTGCTTGCTTGCGTAAATGTTAACAGAAGGCACATTGAAGACCTTTCGTTCCTGCGAGAGAACGAGACTGTTTCGCAGAGAACACGCATGTATGTTCAAGGCGGCACTGCTCTCATGAGCACTCAAATTGCAAACCCAATTCAGAATCTCCAACGCAAGCTTGGGATTGATCTTGATGATTGTGGCGGCGACAAGAAATTGGTACATAGCGAGCCTGGGTAAATTGTCGTTGTTTTCGATGAAGTTGCCAGTTTCCAAGGTTCCGTCACTCTTGATCCTGTTCAAGTAATTTGCTGTCGTCATGTCCAGAGCAGTTGAGTCATGGTCAATGAAAAGAAACTTCGTGCCATCCCAGTTGACAGTGATACCCCAGCTTTCGGGGGCAATGGACAGTGGAAGCTTTATGATGGAACCGTCACCGAACTCAAGGCGCGCGGTGAAGCCCCTTTGAGCTCGTATGTGTAGAATTCGAGCTGGGAGTCTTCTGAGAAGTGCATATGGAGGGCTTGACTGGCATTCTGACATTCGACCTTGCGAGCAAAGACTTGCAGGCCAAAGGGTTTCTCCGAGTCTTTATACCCAATGACCAGACCTTCAGTAAGATTAATAGTGTCGCAGTAGAGAACCAGTCTTCGAAGATCCTCTTTAGTGTGAGTTTGAACATAGACTTGTGCTTCGTTCAAGACCTCGGCTAGCTGGACGAACGGCCGACGAATATAGACCTGTAGTTATGAGAATGGCTCAGAAGAGCATTGAATGATGAGAAAACTCACAGTTCGAGGAAGCTCATCGAGGTAAAAGGACTCAGACAAATCCTTGGCTAGTTGTTTCTCACCGAGAGTGAAAGTGTTGTGCAGGTAATCAGCTGCGAGTTGAAACTCCATGTTGATTCAACTGTTGACGTAGTTCAGAGCGAAAGGAGAAATAAAGATAGATATCAGAAGAGGACCAAATAAGATCACTGCAATGAATTGAGGCGATGGGGATCTATTAGATGGAGTTCCTCCAAGCTGTCGCTGCCGGATTATTATAGTGTTTGAGACCTTGATAGCTTTTCATATCATCGGCTTCTTCTGATGGTGAATTTATCTCCGCGCTGACCACGTACCATAGCTAGATTGCCATTCAAAACGGGAAAAGGACTATTGCCTTGCCTCAGTGCGCAAGAAAACTTCATACCTTGAAGCAAGGTATCAAAAATAACTTGTCTAAGGTCCACTAAACTTACACTAAATTTACCTAAGTCTTTCTGTCATCCAGGATAGAGGTCCTAAGTTTTCTTGCCTCCCCTAGCCTCGTTTAGAACAGCTATCAACCAGTCGCACTGCGCTAAGCCGTTTCTTCTGAACAGGCGGGGCTGTGCTCTGGTTCAGCTCGACACTTGTGATCTTGGCGACGTTCAGGGTGCCTCAAGGTCCACGAATACTTTCCCAAGTGAGCGAGAAGCAGGAGTCTCGACCATAAGAATTCAATACTTGAAGTTCCGGTGACGCCGAACTGAACACGTACCCTTGAAGAAGTGGTGATGAACGTTGCTCTTCAGCTCGCCACTTGCTAAACCTCTGGTATTGCTTACCATCCTCACATAAACAGACCTCCCCATGGTCCCTAAATACCCGCTGTTGCCACGAAGTATTTATAGGTGTTTGGCAGGAAGTTTATGATCTCCAGTAAGCTACCAGGCAATACATTCTTCTCTCAATTGAGCCTTCTCATCCTCATATCGACTGCGCACCTCTTACCTTGTTCTCCTTGTTGTACCAAATCTTTCACCATGACTGCCGTAGTCGCGATCAATCCGAATCAAATCTCTGAAGGTTTCGCCAACGGAACTAAAACATTCATCAGAGCGGCCCCTGTCGCCTTTAAGGCCACTACTGAACAGAAGCCTGCCCCGGCTTTCGTCCTCAATGATGTGACGTTTGTAGGGCTTCAGTCCTATGTCAAGTCTGCTTTAAAGATACCCAAGACAGACGAACTATTCAAGGCGACTTATCCGTTCAAAGGCCTCGACCTTTGGATCCAAACTCAGTCGGAATATGATGTCAGTGACATTCACTTATGGCAACCGTATTGGAAATGCTGACATGACGACCAGCAACTATACAAGAGCCTTATCCCCATCCATGAGCACTGAGAGACCTTCCTTAAAGATGGAATCAATCCTATGATCGGTCTTGATAAGTACTCACACCACTAAGAACCTTTGGATTATAGCTAACAGCCCGATTTTCAAATAAAGCTCATGCCGTTGCTGACTATGCTGGGAACGCAACTGTATTTCTCGAGGAGCTGAAAAGCAGATGGATATAATCTGTGATAGGAAGATACCTACTCGAAGCGATGAAGCAATGGAAGCAAAGATGAACGCGAAAGAGATTCTTACAGCTTTGCAAGAAGAAGCTAAAGAAACTAATCAGAAACTAATCAAGATTACCGAGGAGATAAGCTTGGTGCGTACATGTCGAATGTCCTTCCGGCAAAGTATTGCCATCAGGCTCTTGACTAACAATTCGGCTTTAGTTCAAATCACAGACGGAAAGCGACGCAGCAGCGCTGAAAATCCTGAAACCTATACTTGATGAGAAATTTAGTGAAAAACACCTCGACAGCCCCATGACAAAGCATATGGAGGAGACGCGCGAATGTATCCGGAATTTGATCAAGAACCAACAACAGACAGTAATGAGCCAGGAGTATCTGAACAGCTACAAGTGGCTATGTATGCTTTCCGTCATTTCCTTCTAATTGTAGAGCTCCTACTGACAGTCAACCTGCAGGGGATTTCCCTGGCGTGGGAGGCCTTCTTCTTCCCTGGGCTTCTGAAGATATGAAGGAAACTCTGCGAAACTACGTAGCCAAATATGACAAGTATAAGATAATGGTAGCCCAGGGCGATCAAGAGAGAGCTCATCTTCTGAAGTCAATCGGTGAGTTATTGGTCTGATGACATCGACCAGAGCTGACCTCTTTCATAAAGATACCGCCAGAGGACTGATCGAGAATATCGATGGTGTCATGAATCACCTTGACGAGGCAAAAAAGTCCTTAGACAATATCTTCGGTTGGTTTTTTCAATTAGCTCCTGGAATATGACTTGGCTAACTTGGTGTTAGATGGCATGGTAATGATGAATATGTCATGTTCCACCCTCCGAAAAAAGCTCGAGAGTATTGACGGGAATGTAAAGACCGAAGCGCACGGGTCTTCCATGAGCAACCTTTACATCAGCATGGCCGTGACATCGTGGAACAACGTGAGTAAAGGATTGCAGAAACATCGAATGCCACAACCTCAGGCTGACTAGGATGGATTATAGGTGCTTGAAGTCGCACGCTCGTTCGCGAAGCACGGCATCATTGAGGAAGCCACCGACACCAACACCCCTACGCGCAGAGGTCAAGCAGTCATCCTCGCAGCTTCTTACGGCGGACAAACTGTCACGGATCTGGCCAAGATGCAGCTCAACTACGGTACCAAGATCGTCATCTCTACCAAAGACCTCATCTTTCCTCCAGGCACGCTGAAAGGTAAACCAAAGGCACTTAGTATTCTGTACCGATTTGGTGACGACCCTGACTCTTGGCGCACCTTTACCTGTGATACTGGTACTGAGCAGGTTCACACACCTACTGCAGACAATAGCCACGGATCAGAGGTTGCCGTGAACTTCAGGAAAGATAAATCAAGTCGATACAAGATCCATGCAATCGTTTATGGCCTGCGTCAAATCACCGACAAGGCAGTTTTGAACCAAGTAGCGAGTTCAGCTGAGATAGCTGGAGCATTATTGGTCAACAATACAAGCTTTTGCGTGAACTCAAGCAATGACCCATGGCTTGGCGAGCTCAAGACAGCAGCTATTTTCTATACAGTGGATGGAGTACTTGCATGCGCATCTGGGGTCGAGGGAGGAGCTATTGTTTTCTAGTTCATAAGAGAGTTTAGGCCTCTACCATCTATAACAACTCTATTCGTTCGGAAGCTTCTTGGTTGTTAACTCAACGCCCTGACCACGTACATTCAATATCATTTGTCCATTATCAATCGCAGTGGAGTCCATCACTCGTCCACATGCCAGTCATCCATCAAGCCTCTATCTTTCATCTGCTTCAGAAACCTCTTGATTTTGTATTCGCCCCAAGTCGAAACCTTCCTCTCGCTGGGAGTCCGACACTCATCGTGACAGCGGTAATGACGATCTAGGCACCATGACCTCCATATTCTCTGGCAAGCTCCTGAAATTTCTGTTCATTACCAGGTGTAGTTCTGATTCTGGTGAACTTGGTGACTATAACCTCCTTCGGCTCCTTATTCTTCGACATTGCAAAGTTTGGACTTTTGTTGACTTATTTGTATCTGTACAGAGATTGATTGAGGTCTGATGCAATCGTAGATTTGGTTGATTGAAGATTGGAATCGCGAACAGCGGAAGAACAGTGCCTTTTATACCTGGAGCCGGATTCTTGTGTAGAGTTTCACTATGGTTACTACCGTAACTGGCAGTGATTCCCGTGCAAGAGCTGTATTCAACACGAAATCAAGCACGTTGACAGTCACACACTCGTATGACTCAAACCATGCTATTCTGATAAGCAGTGGCCAGTGGTCATATGTGAGCCTTTTCCGTCGCTTTTGCGGATCAATGAAAATGGTTTGCCATGTTACTTCACACGTTATCGAGGAACAGTTAGATAAAAGTGACCCCTTATTCGTTGATAAAGGTCAATTATGAGAGTAGTCGAAGTAAAGCCGGGGCTTTTTTCCTTATTGCTGGACATCCGTCACTCCACGATGAGCAACGATTAGAGGGGCTAGGATCCGACTTTCCTCCAACTTCCAATCTGTCATTAACCCGACCTTTTCCATCCCGTCCTTAATGGTGTGCAGCCTATGTCTGCCTGGTCTCTTTTCTGCAGTGGAGAATGTAATTGTGATTTGATCATCTGTAATAAAGAAACTGGCTCCATGAGGTTTAACTTCCTTCTCAATCTTATCGAGCTTCTCCTTGTTACCTGATGTATTGTTGATCCTTGCGAAATCAGGTCTCGGGTTCTAGCTAGTTGTCGTTGTTTGTGTTGAGTCCTCTCATCGTAGCGTTATGGGTGTGTATAGTTTTTGGTTGCAGCTTTGTGGTAGTTCAGTGCTCTGTGTTTTCATGGTAGAATGGGTTTATTTGATGAATGAACCTGCCGAAAGACCAGTGCCCAGTGTAACTATACATACCAGCCCTGTCACCTGCGCCGAGAGCTTCAGCTTGATCATTGAACTTAACCCACAGTGATTCTCACGGACCTGCCGCGATTCACTCAGCATGTGAAGGCCAGTGTCATCAGAGTCAGATAATGAACTGATTCCAAGTCTGTCAGCTTCAAGAGCAGTGAGTCCATGTGAACCGCTTGTGTTGAGCTTTCCGCAGTCGGTCACTTTCACACAAAAAGAGGATGCTTTGGGCATAATCCCTTTTGCTCAGAATCTTGTTGTGAAATTCACGTTTAAAATATGCAATAAAGTGACTCCGAGGTTAAAAATATCCTGGGCTATCATTGTGAAGAAAGGCCCCTCACGTCTTGGACAAAAAGAACTGTTACAGTGTCATGGAACCCCCGTGGCTTTATTTACCAAATCTTGTATAGACTGGGTATTAAGAGGCCAAGTTATGAGTCGGGCCCAGAGCAAGCATTCACCTTCGTCTTAGCCTCCTCTCTTATCCCCGTAGCCTCCGGCTTCATCACTTAGTGAGATTGTTTCCAGCTCTCTCCAACTCCACTATTGACCACCAGATCCGCCACGTCTGTCATGGAACCAAAGGAATTAAATCGAATTCGGTATTTCAATTGAAGGATGGCTCCCCCGTCGTGTAGTTCGTAGTCCCAGTCATCTTGGCTAAGCTGTTTGAGCTTTGGTAGTTTCGCTTCCGGGTTCATGGCATGACGAACCGACATTCACTGGCAGAACAGAAAGCTCTGATACAGAGACCAGCACATGTCCCTGATCAGAGGACATGTCAGTTTGGCGAGGGTGAGAATGACTTGGAGGGAAATGTCGAGCCTTTCACGTCTTCCCTGGTGGACTGCTGAGATCTATGACAAACTGATAGATGCGATTAACGGTGAATGAACTTATTACTGTGAATAGGAAACGCTTTAGTCAAGTGTGACGCCATCCCTCAAACTGGTTGCCACCGCCAAGCTTTTGCAGAATCGAAATGATGAGCTTAAACTATATAGAACAACTAAATAAATGCCTTATAACTAATAATACCCACAACCGTTTACGTAATATGGTTAAGAAAAAATACTTCCAATATTTCAATTGAGTCCTAAATTAGTACTTCTTAACGCACCGTGTAGATAATAAAATCTGCAACTATAATAGCTATTGATGGTTTACCTAGAATATAAATATCCAGTTGGAGTTCTCGGGGACTTGCACAGGGAAGAAATTCACAGCCTTCAGGGATACATACATGCCTCTGGACAGAGAAGAGATTACGAGCGAGCAAATGAGATCTATAAAATAAACAGAAACGAAGCTATACCATCTGATGAAGAGACTTACCAGGAATTTCCAAAGCAGATCCGCATAAGAGGAGCATTCGGGATACTAAATGGCCATATGAGTATGATGTGAAAAGACATGTCTGGGTGCTTCTGCTGGGATTAGTAACAAGGCTGATGGAATGCACTTATTGCTTGCATAATGGCATTTAATTAACTACCTGAGCACACAAAGAACCTGTACTTTAAGCATTCTTAACCCAGGATAATTCCTGTCTACCAATGGTCTAGTGTCTTGACACCTGTCCTTCTGAACATGATAGATTCTTGACGACTAGTAAAGCTTCGACCTTCCAATCCTCCCACAAGCCATCCTTTTCCATCTGCGCTCGAAGGTTCTTCACCGAATCTTCACCTCTGCTCTGAAGTCCAGGGGGTGTGATGAAAGCAATCCTTTCGGGACCGACCGTAATCTCGATCCCCTTTCCTTTCCACTATGAGGCGAGTTTCTCGACCTTTTCCTGGTTGCCGGCAGTGTTATCCGTTCGGGTGAAAACACTGGTCTCTGACGGCTTGGGCATTTTGAGGATGTTTTGGATTATATTCTTGAATGGTATTTGTACTTGGTAAATTGATGAAGTTTAGTGCTGTGGTGATCGATCTGTGTGTTGCAAGGTTTCAAATTGATGCTCTTGGGTAGCAGGGTAAACGTGCACCTATATACTTGGGTCTAGAGACCTGTTTCATTCAGCTCGGTCACTGATCATAGATAGCGACTACTCAGTGACTCGTTCTCATAGACAGTGACTACTCGGTGACTAGTTCTCATAGACAGTGATTAGGGGCGAGTTACGATTCGGTCACTGAACACCTGTAGCACTTGTCTGATCAGAGGACATGCCAAAGAAAAGCAATGGGAGAATGATCCAGGAGGGCTTGAGCAGCTTGTTACTTCTCCCACTAGCAATACGATAGTGAGCCTTCAATTCAGTGCAAGAGACTTTGGAAGAATGATTCACAAGAGACAATGTCATATCCTCGAATCAATATTAACCATGATACTGAAAAGGTCTCAAGCTGCGCCTTAAACACATTCCCATAGACAGCATCTGTTATTAATAATTCTAGAAATTAATATAATAGAAACAATAGATAATTAAACAGAATTAATATCGTAATTAGTTTTAACAGCTTCTTTTAGAAGCTAAGTTAAAACTATTTAAATAAATTCCAAATTTAGAATTAATTATTTTTTTAATATCTTCTTTTAATATAAAAGATAAATATATTATTTATAATAATAATATTATTAAACTCTTTTAAGTTTATATTTTTTATTAAATATTAAAGACTTATAATTATAACAGGTTTATACCTAAGGTCGGAAGAGCTGTATTACTCCGTCTCTGTATTATGAACCGAAGTTTCTGAATTTATTGCTAAAAATGACGTATATACTAGAAGGTAGTCTTGTTATGCCAATCTCTAAATTGTGGTTTAAATCTCATTTATACGCCTGTTATTAAAGTCTAAAATCGCAAACTCGCTATCATCCAGGGTAATAACAACGCGGTTTCCGACTGATGTGCGCTTCTCTTCATCCGACCTCGTAACATCAAAAATAATACAGATAGCTTGCCCAGTCCAAATGATTATCCCAGTCCTATCAGTCGTCCAGCCGAAATAAACACCGACAGATGTCTTCTGGCTGGTCGAATCTAACAAAGTCGGTTTTACCTGATCTACAAAAAGAGCCTCCAACGGCGAGAATGCGACGCCGGTCTTTTCATCAGAAGGTATTTTAAATTTATTAACCGAGAGGCTGGAGTGCTCGTGAAACCACTGTCGCTGGCCAGTGCTTCAAAGGTCGCTGATATATAAGCTTTTAGACTCCGTTGTTAAATCTATGTATCCTATACGCTGAAAGGGGCCGAGAACGAAGTCTCTTGGGGTAGCGGAATGGGCCTTGAGATCCCATATATTTACTCATCTACGTTCTGCTGCAACAGCGAGCATACTTCCGTTGGAGCAAATAGCCCTGTGATCAGCCCTGCCGCCAAAAGGAGGCCACTCACGAAAATTCCTATAGCTAAGAGGTGGGATGTCTGATGGAATGTCGTGTTGTAGAATCCCCGTCGTGATTCCCCACACGAGCCCGGGGTAAGTCTTTAAAGCCGTCAGAAGAGTTCGCATGTTGGCTGCCAGCTTTAGGCCCACAACTTTACTCGGGCTTTATATACTCTTATAACCAGCGTACGAGAAACCAGACATGCTGAATAGTTTGTTGAAGCTATTTTGATAGGTTGGATACGAAGTCTCTGTGCTACCCGTCCTTGCATCGTTGCAGACTTGATTCGGATGTGTTATTTGCAGTTGAGACTTGTGGCCGAGAGCTTGAATTAGCACAGGGAGCTTGGAAATATATATCACCTCTGTATAATCTAATAATCTGTTTGCATATATTGCTAGACCACGATAAAATCGTCGTTTGCAGGATCATCCGCCTGAATATTTTGAATTTAAATGTTATCTTGTTGCGTAGGCGCATCTACGATTTTCTTAAGCTCCGGCCGAAATTATTCTTTTCGAGGAATAAATAATAGACGATGCTCATACCTGAGATATAAAGAATAACATAGTGACCAATTTTTAGTTAGTTAAAGGGGAAAGAATTACAGCGAGGATAGGTCGGAAAGAATTCAACTGAGGGATACACGGCTGAGAATCCATATTAGGCATTATCTTGCGAATTCTGTGGAACATCTGGGTGCCTGAAAGACAACTTTGCAGCAGCCACATGTACCACCCCTCGTCGATGCTTGATTGGGCAATATGTCACATTATTTAACAATCAAAGTAACCCTTTTGGCGCGGTCCCCTTGGTATAGCAGGCGCTGGAACCCCGCAAAGATGACTACACTGTGCGACGGCACCCGTATTCTTCAAAAGCCTCACTCTTTCCTCCCACAAAGACTACAATTTCGGCCGAAGTTCACACTCCGAACCTTTAACTCTAGTCCTGAGATGGTTTCGGTGTTGCGCTAGTTTTCTGTCTAACCCTATCAGACTCTCGTCTCATTTCTCACACAGCAGCACGTCAGCTTGGTGTGATCTTACTACGACGATACCAAGGAAGGCAGTATCTCTCACCAAGAGCAGGGGGTATGGACGGAAACAAAGAGACTGCGGAGATGGAGCTTTGCTATTCGACATTGAGCCAAGCTAATAGTCAAGGTCAGTATATGCTTGGAAGTTCAACCGACTACTACTGCCGCAGCCCCGGGCATCTCAGAGGATTACTGATGATCAGTTACTAGTTCAAGAGCCCAATGGACGATTTGCACCTGGTACAGGTGGCTCCGGCTGGCAAAGTAAAGATCTCTGCACAGCATGCCAATCCGTCAATCTTAACCAGTTATGTTCGAATGGCACTCTATATGACACTGAAGTGTCGCTACATATCTCTAAGACTTCCACATGCCCTTTGTGCCGTTTCCTCACATCACAATGGCGGCATGGGGACATACCCGTTTTGTCCGAAGACGCGGAAACAATAAAGCTTAGCCGCTGCGATATCAATGGAATCGATCAAATTTGTATACTGCACGAGGATCAATTCGAATACATCTTAGAGATAACCGATAATGAGCTGCTTAAAGAAGCAGGCGAAATTGGGCAGTATCGACAAATAGATCCCAGTCATATTGATTATCACATGATCAGGAAGTGGATTGCCCATTGTTGCCGAACTCATGGTAAATCGTGTCAGATGCTTACAGCAAATCCACTGCGGATAGCAAAGTTCAGGCTACTGGACTGCAAGACCAAGACTGTGATGGAGATTACAGATTTTGTTGAATATGTTGCACTCAGCTATGTATGGGGTTCTTCATCTAATGTCCCAGAAGGGCATCTACAGGTCCTGTCTAAAGCCGTGATCAGAGACGCCATGCATGTCGCAATTCAGCTCGGATTTCGATATTTATGGGTTGATCAACTCTGTATTGATCAAACAAACACTGAAGACATGAGCCGCCAGTTAGGTCAAATGAATACTATCTGTACGTTCTCGAAGACGACATGAAAATAAGATTTGGACAAGGAGCTAACAGAGTATTAGATAACCAAGCAAGTGTCACCATAATAGCTGCCGCAGGAAATAGTTCGTCATATGGTTTACCCGGTGTCGGGCAGCGTCCTCGGACGATTCCAAATAAGTTCACCCTGGACGGAACGACATGGAAATACAAGACCATACCGTTTAGCAATCACGTGGGCGCCTCAAAATGGTCGACCAGGGGTTGGACATACCAGGAAGCAGTGTTCTCTCGCAGGTGCGTCATCTTTGCTGATGACCAGGTCTTCTACCAATGTGGATGCATGGCCTGTGCTGAGGAATTGATACAAGATTTTGCAAACTGCGAACGTGTAGTTTTCCCCATCTTTGAGCGTATAACCTACGAAGACTCAGATGTAGGGATATATTTGCCAAGGAGTTGGAGGTTCATGACAAACTTGGAGGCATACTCCAAGCGTGAACTTACATACGACTCCGACGTGTTGAGGGCAATGGAGGGCGTGTTCGGCTTCTATGCCCAGCTGGAACCATCAGTGGAACAATGCTGGGGTCTGCCACTACGATGGGTTGGTTGCGAACTCTCGAGCCTGGATGAGCATAATATTTACCGTATTGCAAGATCGAAGCATGATGATGTCGTGGGTGCTCTTCTCTGGGCGATGCTATGGGAGCCAGCGTGGAGTGAAATCCACATTCTAAAGACTGGTTTTGCCAAGAGGAACGGTTTTCCAACATGGTCATGGTCTGGCTGGAAAGTCGGAGTGAGATGGAACTTCTTGGAGAACGTCGAGCATCTGGAAAAGAGCTTCACAGCGCCTCTGTTTGTGGAAACAACAACTGGAGGACTTGTACAACTCAACAACGCGCTTGCCCGATCGCTCACTTCAGGCCAATCCTACGCGGCTTTGGGTTTGACCTACATCTTGAGAATCACGACCGAGGTTTTCGATGTGCCTTTCATAAAATGCACGCCCTACAGACCCACGACAACCTGGGAAAAGAGCGACTCGTTTCCCACCAGACGCAAAGGCCAGCACTGGGTCACAAAGGAGGATTACCCCCACGAAGGCATATGGACTCATTTCGTTGTTCAAAAGAACATCGGGACGCCTGAGAGAGGACTGGTTTGGTCTTTGGATCTTACACATGGCGGGGCGGCCACTAGTTCCGACCTTGCTTTCGGCACCGACACCATCAACCTCAATCCCATGACACTCCGATGTATTGTCATCAGTTACGATTGCGGGATGATTGTGCAATGTAGCAATGGCATCTCTAAGCGAGTCGGGTTGTTGCGCTTCGAAGGGGAGTTTTTCGAGAATGGTCGAGTAAGTACTGACGAATACGGCCACCACGATGAGAGCGTAATATGGCCATGGACCAACTCCGTACAGAGCAAAGATCTTAGAGACCACTTTCCAGGTGTTGAACGGACTGAACGTCTAGGCTAGCAAGGAGTTGCTGGCGTTCTCGATTCCTGCAGCAATAGCACCCGACTGTGAGCTTTGTGCACGTCAGTCGCACCATCTGATTGGAGAAGCATTTTCGGGTTTGAGATTAATTAGACTTTGACTAACGTAGTCCCTTGGGCCAACTGAAGGTCGATCACTCCAGTTGATGCGGGGCAGTTACAGAGCTAACCCCCAATGATACTCCAGGACATATTTAGAACCCGTCTTGGCAAAAAAGCTTAGCATCGACTAAGCGTCGAGAGCATGGACCAAGGCATTGGGTGCGGGAATTGACAGGATCAGGAAATAGACCATTACGCGTCACACGGGTCTTACCGCCAGACTAGTTGCATGCGGCTTAAATATATCTCGAATTAGATTGGCTGCTCCGTAACTCGATGATGGGCCAGATGTGATACTGGCTTTGCGATGGCCGTTATCGTTTGCTCAAGATGTGTACCATGGCATATGTGCATGACGGGGGTTATTCTCCGTTACGTGGGTCTGGACTATGTTAGACTTGTTTTCTGGCATGGCGCTAAATGATGTGCCACGCGTCAGGTATCACCAGCTATCCTTAACTACCTTGATGATGAACACGACAAATGAGCTGTCTAAACGATGTAGTGTACATAGCCTCTAGTTTTGAATAAGAAAAGTGTTGGACTGAAGAACTTGTTCGTCGACAGTTACTGCCTTAATTATTCTACATGTCTCATAGAAGTTTATAAGACTACCAACCGCCCCGTATAATACATCAAACCGATGTTGTACAAAAGTATAAAAGATAGAGATACACCAATTTATGCAACTTCCCTTGGGTATCCTAACTGTCGATACTTTATCGCTACACTGGCGATGTCATTTGCATTCAGTAAATCAATCCCCTCTTGCATAAGTATTTTCCACACGTAGTCCCTATAGGATATCGGCCAATCAGGTAATCCCCATAATCTTGACTTCAAGTTTCGTTGCTTTGCAATTCGAAGCTGGTTCTGCAGAGTTTCCATCTGCTGAGTGCTGAAGCCCGTCCGAACACTGCCAATGGCTTTGTTGAAAGGGGCCGAGGCGGTATAGAATTCATCTTCTAATTCATAGGGGCCGTAAAACCCGTTGTTTTGACTGAACCCTGTTTCAGTGAGCAAATGTAAAGGAGCGTCAAGAAAAGCATCGTGGCGCTGCTGCCATTCCTCAAGGTCGGTGCCAAGGTTTATGTCGCGCCGTTTAATAATGTTTCCTGTGCCCACTATGGTTATGGGTCCAGGCCAGAATGTCTGATTTGTCGCCATTGTTTTGTCGTGTCGAGATAGGTATCTCATATCACGCAATGGCTCTAGCTGCTGAAGAACCAAGGGCCAAGTCTTGACTGGGTCGTCCTTCACATCGATGATCAGTATCAATGTTTTATCCGGCTCTGTGGCAAAGACACCACAGGCTTGGGCGGTGGGATTGAAGATTTGGTGCGGCGCTGGCCGGTTCATTGAGTTCAAGATCTGTAAAAGCGGGTCGATATAGAGTGATCGTAGTGTCCGACTTGAGGAAAGTGATCGTTTGTCATGACCGACTAGAAGGTCTTCTCCGTCTGGACTAAGCCATACATCTGCTTCAACGCTCGCGCAGCCTACAGCGAGCGCTGAAAAGAGAGGATGAGGTCTCCAATAATCGTTGTGAGAGTGACACATTACTGGAGAGACAAGGCGCGATAATTCCGTGCTCCATACCGCTGCATTGTATGTTGAATTTCCAAGCCTGTAAAATCGGTCGTAAAACGTAAACAGTGTCGTCTCATATGTATATAGGGCGTTTGACAAGCAGACGGGAAATATTAAGAAAAGAGGCGCTCTATCTCAACCGTTAGCCGCTGTAGGTATATTTTCGCTACAATGAGTATGAATCGATACAACGTACATGATTATCACTGTACAAAAGACGGCGGCAGGCCATAATCCGGCGCGCTTTTGCCGTGCTCTTGATATGTGTTGTTTCTGCTGTGGCAGACAGCGTTCAACTTGGCACAAATCGCCATCTCTCTGTGAGGGAAGTAGCCTATATTCGCCGAGCCCGGCTAGACGTTTAACATAGAAGTACGACGAATACTTCATGGTATGTTGTCTTTGACGTGTATTACCAGTGACAGGTACAGAGCGAGTGTGAAAATAACGGGAGCAATTGACCAGGACAACATTGGGGAAGAGCAGGAATAGTTTCTCCTCTCCTTCTTATCGAACTTTTCAAGAGGCGCTTTGGGTCCAAGGTGATTCCCAAGCACCATGGTTCTGGCGGAGCAAAGATCGCGAGCAATTCATTCCAGTAAGCCAGTAGATCAGATGTTTCACAAGTGACAAGACCCTTTCTCCTGATGACGCGTCCTCATTTTTCGCCTCCAACGTTGTGGCCAGAATTTGTGGCTGCTCTTTAGTGCTAGCTGAGGGTACTAAAGAACATGGCGGTATTTAGACTAAAAGCATGCGGTTGGTCTAACGGCGGAGGCCCTTGTGGAGCACCAAGTTCACCAGGTGGACGCGCGTAGCCTGAGCGGGCCAGGCTCAATTTGGTGTGGGTAAACCTCAGTTGTGATCCTATAGAGGTGATCTGACGAAGAGTCAGTCAGCGAATTTGCTTCGTTGGAAGCTTCCGTGACTCAACGGAGCTTGACGCACCATCACAAGACATTTCTTCGTTCCCCCACTTCTGCTACCGCAAGCGCTAAGCTACAAGTAGCAAAGCGAAGGAGATACGTTTGGACAGCAAGATCCCGCGTGATTGAGTATTGTATGCTCATTATCTGTGTGAGCAGCCTAAAGTTCAACCTTATGGCCAGCAATCAGCTAGGTAGCTGCATCATTAAGGGGCTTCACGCTAAGTTCCAAGACGTCTCGCTTCTGCTTAATGTAGCTTGCGTTATACGCTGCAAGAAACTATTTTAGTCAACGTTGGAGTCTCTCTTCGGATTTACGATTACCTCTCAATACATCTGTCTCCATGGGCTGTTCTCGGTGTGCACAGTAGCCAGGCCGCGTTTCTCAAGAGTTACCAGTTCTCCACTCGTCATGACTTGTCGCTCGCTCTTGCGTCCACTGAAAGCCCGTGCTCTCTCCACGATACACAGTTCATGCCAAGCTTTTATGCCAAGACGGGTTCTATGTGCATTAGCGTAGCTTTTACCAGAGGCAGTTACGTAGACTGCGCCACCAGCGAATTTCGGGCGCGGGGGAAGCGAATATGGAATTCGTTTCACCAGGCTTTCGAAAGGGTGATCTGATTATATTCCCCCACTGTATATAAGCTAACTTGTTAGAGTTAACGTGGCTGGGAACTTAAGTATCTGTGCACCAACTCTCATCAACTAACCCTGATAGCAAGCCCTCCGCGCATCACAATACATCGCAAAGAGATAAGCGCGTAAAGAGACCACTCAAGCCTGAAGTTGACGTAATCGTAGGGGGTGAAGTCCAGGAAGAGACCCCCCAGTAAAAGCAATATTCCCAACCCCTAAATGTACTCTTGTCTCTTTTGTACGATTAGAATTGAAGTTGAAGGGCTGTTATACTTATCTCTTGGTGTCTTGAAACAAGAACCTCTGGATCGAAATACAAAGTGATCAAGATTCCCTGGAGAATG